>NC_042997.1:193166557-193256557 GCF_006345805.1 Octopus sinensis | reverse complement strand
TGGATGTGGGTGGTTTAAATGTTAATGGGTTAGCATGTAATATAAGGCCCAACTTTGCATATAGGACCCAGGGTGAGTTTTTTGAGAAAAGTGTGTCTTGTATGCCATCAAATACAGAATGTTTGTTTTTAGATAGAAGTGGGTATTTTTAGTACAGTTTTTATTTTATTTTGATAGAACAGTTTCCAAAACTAATATGGTGGTCAGAGAAGGTATCAAATATTTTAAGTGAACTTGAAACTCTTATGACTATTCAATGATAAATACACTTATGCTTGCACATGAAATTCACACTTACACTTTTTATTATCAAATTAAATTACATAAATCTGGAATTTCTCTAATATAGACACACTATTATATAACACAGAGATAAGTCGACGAACAAGTCTCCTAATGGTTGCTCAAATTCTTAGGAATAGCAGCAAATTTCTCTCAAGTTACATCCTACCTGCTTAAAAAGGACACTATAATATTGATATATGGTGTACACTATTTCTGAAAGAATAACAAAATAATCATGGCTAAATAATTAAAGAAATCCGTAAATCCTCGAGTATAGTCTGCCCTGAGTATAATACGCAGGGGATTTTTAGGGGGCTGTACTTCTGAAAAACCTAAACCTTGTGTATAATACGCACCCCTTCTCTAACTTGAATCAAAGAGGTCTATATAACGTCCTTGATTTGTAAAAATGTATACGGTAACGTCCTTTATTATTATTGTATGTATAACATAATGCAAACGTGTAGCTTTTTTGTGCATTTTGTTTGCAAAAAATTAATATATAACCGTAATAACGTTTAATAAATGTTGCTTACTGCAAGTTATGGATGATTCTTTTATGACTTCATTGCTTTCAAGCTTAGCTTAAGGTATTTTCGCACTCAACATCACAAAATGCATCTGAATAAACATTGCCGGACAGCAAATAGAGACTTGGACATTGCTTAGAAAATAATTTTCATTTTTAACCTCGTATATAGTATGCACTAGGGATTTTGGGGGAAAAATGTGGATTATACTCGAGGATTTACTGTAAGCCATATATATCCTATCAAATTAGGAGAGGATTTTCAGGGCAGATATTGCTGTAAACTAGATTTGGCAGGTCCATTCCCTTCTATGCATCCCAGAGACCCTATAAAGACTCATGGGCACTTCCCTTCTCTGCTCACTAAAAGGTAAAATAACCCAACATACAGATGCAAAAGGACAAAGATGACCCATACTTGTTATCTCGTAACACTTATTTCATTGGACAATTTTTAATTTAAAAGCTTTTCATGAAGTTATTTATTTTTGCTAATTGACATATTGGTTTCAAATATTAGCACAAAACCAGCAATTTTAGGGGCGGGTTAAGTCAATTATATCAACCAGTTGACCTCGGTGTAATTAGAACTCAGAACATAAAGCCAATTGAAATGCCGGTGAGCATTTTGCCCACCACACTTGCAATTCTACCAGCTCACCACCTTTTTGTTAACCCGTTGAAACCTTTCTTATGCACTCATTAAGTTTATTTGTCTCCACAGCTACATCCTAAAGGTGCAAGGATTGATGTAACAATTAATGAAAGGTACGATGGTTCTTACGTTGGAAACCCTCAGGATCTTCATTCTCATATAGGTTATGCATTTAGTCGTAATGGCCCTGTGCGCAGGACGCCTGTCACTCATGTTATTGTTTACAGGTGAGAGAATATTTTTTTTTATCATATATAGCTAAAATTTTATCATCGTCATCATTTAATGTCTTGTTTCATGCTGGCATGTGTTGGATGGTTCAACAGAATCTGACTTGCCTGAGGGTTGTGTTGGTCTCCATTATCTGCTTTGGCAAGTTTTTTTTTTTTATGGTTGGCTGCCCCTTCATAATACTAACCACTTTACACAATGTATTGGGTGCTTTTCTTTTTCCATAGCATCAACTCTACTGGGTCATCAAGTAACACATAAAACAAGACCCCCCCCACTTCACAGGGTTGGGTGAAGTATCGAGGGGGATGGCATTGTACTCAGCATGTAGAGAGGCTTAACTAGGAAAGAGGGACAGGAAATTACTTGGAGAAAAATTGCACTCCAGTCCAGTCTGATTCTCTTAGTGGTAATTAGAATGGTGCACGTTGTGTAACATGGTCTGAATTCTTGCTTGACATTGTAGACAACGATCTAAGCACCATGACCTCTTGGTGAATTTTTTTTCCCTAAATCTCCTCAGCTGTATCCTTATCAATGTCTCAAATTTAACTTAGTTTTTATTTTTAGAATTTATTTTTTTTCTTAAACCTAATTAGAAAACAAAAAGTAACTTCCATAAAGTGGAGTGGTTGGCATTAGGAAGGGCATCCAGCTGTAGAAACTCTGCCAGATCAGATTGGAGCCTGATGCAGCCATCTGGTTCGCCAGTCCTCAGTCAAATCGTCCAACCCATGCCAGCATGGAAAGCGGACGTAAACGATGATGATGATGACATTGGGTGGAGAGGATATATACAGAAACAAAATGTTGATAAATACCTGCTGGAACTAGATGCCTTTAGAATTGTGGATTTAAGTTGATTTTGAATGATAGACTCAACCCCTTAACATTCAGATCACTTTATCAAATGTAATGCTTATTTATTCACATTGTTTTGAATTAATCATGTACTATTTTGTAGCTTTGTGATTTCAATGATGTTATTGTTTATTTTAAAATGATATTGCAGGGTAGGTGTGAGAGGCCAAATTTAGATGGTTTAACCCTTTTGTTACCAACCTGGCTGAAACCAGTTCTGGCTCTCAGTATAAATGTCTTGTTTTCAAAAGTTCTGAATTAAAATCTTCCCCAAAACCTTAGTCACAATTTATGTTCCTAACACCAGCTGAATGATAACTAAGTTATTTTACTAAATGCTTTGTTATATTTAAAGTAATTGAAAGAAACACAGGGCATCACAACAGAAATACAGTAACGAAAGGGTTAAAAACAAAACAGGTAGAATATTATGGCCAATTTAAATATTTAAGGGTTAATTTATCACCAGGTTTTAAAAAAAAACATCACTTATCTTTTATGTATCTCTTAGTAGAGTCTAAATTGATGCAAGCAGCAAAACTAGTTAATATTCTTTTCCCCAACCAGATATTTTTCATCATGAATTTTTTTAAGGTATTGAAAACTAACATAGTAAAATAATAAAAGATCAGTTATGTTAGGTTGAATTCAAAGCAAATATCATTTCATAACATTCATTTTTTTTTTATATGTGTGTAGGAGTGGCTGTGTGGTACGTATTTTGCTTACAAACTACATGGTTCCACGTTCAGTCCCACTGCATGGCACCTTGGGCAAGTGTCTTCTACTATAGCCACAGGCCAACGAAAGCCTTGTGAGTGGATTTGGTAGACGGAAACTGAAAGAAGGCCGTCGTATATATGTATGTATGTATATATATATATATGTGTGTGTGTATGTTTGTGTGTTTGTCACCCCAACATCGCTTGACAACCAATGCTGGTGTGTTTACGTCACCGTAACTTAGCGGTTCAGCAAAAAGAGACTGATAGAATAAGTACTAGGCTTACAAAGAATAAGTCCTGGGGTCGATTTGCTGAAACATGTAAAAGAGAGTAAAAGAGTAACATTACTAAAACACAAATGCTACTCCACTCAACAAGAAAGAAGGCCCAGCAAACAACCAGGCAACTTGTAATAGATTAACAACTATAATTCTGTCAAAATAATCAGTACATTTGAACAGTGGCAATGCTTTCAAATATAACTGCAAATCAACTATAACTAGAAGAGTATTGGGGGGTCTGTCACATGGCAACAACTAAGCAAATACACACACTCTCTCTCTTTTTACTCTTTTACTTGTTTCAGTCATTTGGCCGTGGCCATGCTGGAGCACTGCCTTTAGTCCAGCAAATCGACCCCAGGACTTATTCTTTGTAAGCCTAGTACTTATTCTATCAGTCTCTTTTTGCTGAACCACTAAGTCATGTGACGTAAACACACCAGCATTGGTTGTCAAGCGATGTTGCGGGGACAAACACAGACACACAAACATGTACACACACACATATATACGACAGGCTTCTTTCAGTTTCCATCAACCAAATCCACTCACAAGGCTTTGGTCGGCCTGAGGCCATAGTAGAAGACACTTGCCCAAGGTGCCATGCAGTGGGACTGAACCCAGAACTATGTGGTTGGTAAGCAAGCTACTTACCACACAGCCACTCCTACACTTTTCCTTAATTATACTGGTGAGCTTCCTTCAGTTCTGTTTTGCTATGTTTCTCTCTGACAGTCTTCAGCACATTGTTAAAATTGCACATCTGAGGGACTACTATCTCAGCTATGTCCTTCTAATGGACCTGTAAGGAGAGTATCTTAAAATACTCCACCACTTTAGTTGAATGATTGTTCCACCAACGAACCATTTCATCTTCTTGAGAATTATCAAATGATTTACGGAGATGTACTTGCATAGCAAGTGATCTGATCTGAGATTGTGTGCTGAAACAAAAACAGTTGCAGCATGGAAGGTCTTTATAAGCCATTTAAGAAACACACAAAAACCGTTAGATTCACTTCAACATTTAAATTTAATTTGCCAAAATATTTTCGTCGCTTTGAGACTGTAACATGTTCACTGACAAAAATCCGTGCTGCAGCATGAAGTTTTGTCTGAACAGGTTACAGTCTCAAAGCGACGAAAATATTTTGGTAAATTAATTTTAAATGTTGAAGTGAATCTAACGGTTTTTGACCAAATGATTGTTTAAAAAAATGCAAGATGCCATTAAAGACCCCTTAAAAATACCTATTTTTTAAATCTTGTGTAGGAAAAATTTAGATTGTGTGGGTGTACATACATACACACACCAATGTGTTTGTGAAGTAAGTGAATGGAAAGAATAACTCTGAGATATATATAAAACAAATATTTTTTCCTCCACCAACCATCCAGACCAAAACGCCCTGATCCTTTATTATCCGAATTTATGGAACCAGAAACAGATAACCAAATCAACCGACAGTTTATTCAGGGACACAATCGGTAAGTGTCTTTTTTTTTCCCCATCAGGTACTTGTCTGCATGCATTTTTCTCTTTCTGTGTGTATATGTGTTTATAAACTCACAATCAGACAGATCGTTAAACGTGCCTGAAAAAAAACACTGGTCCCCCCCCCCAACTAAAAGGCATGAAGAACTATGGAAATAGGCAAATAAGTACCAGGGGTGATGGAAAGAAGAGAGAACTAACACTCGATTGCTAGAACTCCCAGAATAAAAACATAAACACTTGGAAGGCTTTCTCTCTAATCAATACTAAATGTCTTTGCCTCTTCTTCATTGTAAAGTAGCTAGAAAAGATGGATTGTATTTCAGTCTAATTGTAATTGTAAATGACTGATGCTTTCCTTTCCCTGTCTCTATCGCTTCACTCCTTTTCTCTACATTTAAGAGAGTCAAGGTACGTGGCCCAGTGGTGAGGGGTATTTGGCCCACAATCATAGTCATGAGTACGATTCCCTGTGGCGTGCTGTGTCCTTGAGCAGCGTACTCTACTTCATCAAGCCAAGAAAAATCACAGTCGTGGCAGATACTGGTGTCATGCGGCGAGCTGCTAGAAACGTTAGCACGCCGGGCGAAATGCTTTGCGGTATTTTGTCTGCCGTTACGTTATGAGTTCAAATTCCGCTGAGGTCAACTTTGCCTTTCATCCTTTCGGGGTCAATAAATTAAGTACCAGTTATGCACTGGGGTCGATGTAATCGACATAATCCGTTTGTTTGTCCCCTCTGTGTGTAGCCCCTTGTGGGCAGTAAAGAAATAAGATACTGGTGTCATGCAAACTGGCACCTGTGCCAGTGGGTCATAAAAGCACCCATTACACTCTTGGAATGGTTGGTGTTAAGAAGGGGCATCCAGCCGTAGAAACCATGCCAAATCAGACTGGAGTCTAGTGCAGCATGCCAGTCCTGGTCAAACCGTCCGACCTATGAGTGTTCAGCATTTTGCTGAATGACCTGTGCAAATGATTTGTTTATGGTGATTAAATGTATGTGATGTTCTGTAACTCGCTCCTTCCATCAAATCAACATTGCCTGAACAGGAGAACACTGAATCACTTGTCAATGTTATTGCAGAGCAACATGATGAAGTGTTTTGCTCAAGAACACAATGCACCACCCAGTCCAGGAATTGAAACCACGATCTTGTGATTGTGAGTGCAACACCCTAACCATTAGGCCATGCATTCTCACTTGCAATATATGAACATGACATCTAATAGGCCGTATACTATTGGTTCACTACGTTTCTTATGGCAAGAGTGATATTGGGCTTTTCTCTTCTATTCATTGGAATGTCTCATATACAGATGGTAAAGGCGGAGAGCTGGTAGAATCATTAGCACACCGGGCCAAATGCTTTGCGGTATTTTGTCTGCCGCTACGTTCTGAGCTCAAATTTCACCGAGGTCGACTTTGCCTTTCATCCTTTCAGTGTCGATAAATTAAGTATCAGTAACGCACTGGGGTTGATGTAATCGACTTAATCCGTTTGTCTGTCCTTGTTTGTCCCCTCTGTGTTTATCCCCTTGTGCGTAGTAAAGAAATAGGTATTAGATATACCCCTATATCAGTAGTGCATATTCAAGGAAAAGTGAATGTCATGGATAAAATTAATTGATAGAAGACCCATATGGGTCCTAGGTTTTTTTGTTTTTTTTTTTGATAAAATGTGTGTCTTACACGCTATCAAATTTGGTACTTTGTTTTTAATTCTTATACTTGTGTTGTTTTATCAGACTCTAATCTTCAACACAAACGTTTTTGTTGCCACTGTTGATGTTTATTTGCAGGCTTTACTACCATACTGTCACATGTCAGCCAATTAGACCTCAGGAAATTGATATCGATAGTGAAGATGAAAATGATCCAGAGTGGTTAAGACAGAAAACAATAAATGTAAGTTGGTATCTATTTACATGTGTAATTCAATTACAATTTAATGTTTTTTGGGGGTTTTTTTTTTAACTTCATCACATATAATTTTTGTAATTAATCCAGCAATTTCAGAGACTGCTGCTAGTTTCTAGTGACCAAACCATGCTATATATATATAATTGTTGTGCTTCTACACAAAAGCACCATTTTATTTTGCTTAACTGAAAGAGCATTCAGCTATTAAATTTGCTTCTTTCAATTTTCAAAATGGATTTTGCTGAAAAAAAATCCCTTTCCACTGAAGTACTACTCAGATGTTTTGATGTTAAAAAGAGAAAATTATATTTGAATTGTGGAGGCGCATGGCTTAGTGGTTAGGGTGTCAGCACCATGATCGCAAGATTGTGGTTTCAATTCCTGGACTGGGCAACGTGTTGTGTTCTTGAGCAAAACACTTCATTTCACGTTGCTCCAGTCCACTCAGCTGGCAAAAATGAGTAACGCTGCGATGGACTGGCATCCCGTCCAGCTGGGGAACACATACGCCATAGAAACTGGGAAACCGGGCCCATTAGCCTGGTTAGGCTTTAAAATGGGCGCATTTATATTTTTTTATATTTGAATTATTTGATTAAAGCAACACTGTAATTAAGTTCATTATAATTGTATTGGTTACTATCTATTTTCTTTCTGTAGATGATTGATGAGTTCACAGATGTAAATGAGGGTGAAAAGGAATTAATGAAGTTGTGGAATCTGCACATTATGAAAAACAAGTAAGCAAATTGTTGACACAGTGTCGGCTCAGTCCTTTTACTTTCACTATATTTGTTAACTGCTCTCTAATGCCTGTAACTAATGCCTATTTGATCTGAATGCATGCATGTTAGTGTGTTTGTGGGGAGATTAATAGTGAGTATTCAACGAACTGGGTCTCTGCTTCAGTTTCAATTCCAGGCTGGAGTTACAATCCTTAATTGCACCTCACATGTGCCACTTACTACTTAAGCCTTCCACTCTCCATGGAACAGATGCTGCCAATGACTTTTCACCACTGTTCTCAACACTTGGCTGTCCTTTTCTGCTTCTATCCAGTTGGAACCTTGCTTTTTTATCTCTGCCTCAGCATCCTGCTTTCCTGAGGGATGGTCTTTCCCTCTCCCAGGTCTTGTTGGATTTTGAACTGTCATCGATGCTTCTGTAACTTTGCTTTTTTTCTAGGTAGGGGTGTTGGCCCTATGCTGACCCTACGCAAATCCATTTTTACTTCTGGACAGAGGTGGTCCATATTAGTCTGGACTCTATCCTTTGACCTGTCCAGCATGCGAGACCCTATCAGGAGCTTGTACTCTACTGACATAGCTCTTGGGGTCGCAGAGGCACACAAACCACCTCGTCACAACAAGGACTGAACTTTGTGGCAGACCACACATGTGAGTTAATCTATTATCACTAAACCTCTGATATCACCATCATCCTCATCATCATTTTATGTTCATTTTATCTACCTTTCTGGTTGGATGGATTGTCCCTGCCCGAGTTAGGTCTTATTTGGAGTTGCTGCTCTGCTGCTGCTGCTGTTGTTGTTGTTAAGCAACAAGACGGGTAAAGGTGATTAGATGATGGTCTAGGGCTTAGGGGTGAGAGACCCCAGACCTTGGAGAAAAAAAAAACTTTGGTCGTTTTGTTGTAGTTGAGGGCTCTTCGTTGACATCCGACACCACTGGGAGGTAGCCCTCAAAGTCGCTGGAAATGGAGATCTCCAGGTCCAAATTCTTAAACGGCTTGCTGCTCTGCTGAATGGGTCAGAGGATTGTTTCCTTCGTGTGTTCTATTTTTAGCATGTTACTCTTCCTAACACCAACCAGTTTACAGGGTGTATGTGGTGTATTATCTATCATAGCAGCAGCTTAAGAGAGGCCAAGACTAAAGGGTCCTCGGTATCTGCTCTTTCATCAACCACTGTGTTGGTTGTTCTGGTTGCATTTTCTCATGGCACCAGCACTAATGAAGTTGCCTTGTACTCAGCAAGACAGAGGAGTCCTTGTTGCTCATTCTGGGTAACATAACCAACAGGGTGAGTGGAAGGGAATGAAGCAAGAGCACATTAAAGGGATCAGTGATTAAGGTAACGAGGTTAAAGGGGAAATGGCTGATAGTGTGGGTAGAAGACAAGATGATTGCAGATGAACTGGTGTAAGGGGAAATCCAAAGCCAGAACATGATGAGGTGAAGGAGAAACAGATTCGGGTGATTGAGGTGTAGATGGGGCTGAATACTAAATCATCTGCCTTTTCATCATCATGATGTAACACCTGTTTTCCATACTGGCATGGATTGGACAGTTGGGCAGGAGCTGGTAAGCCAGAAGACTGTATCAAACTGCAGTGTCTGCTTTGGCATGGTTTCTGTGGCTAGGAGTCCTTCATAATGCCAACCACCTTACAGAGCATACTGGGTGCATTTTACTGCGAAATGGTTGGCATTAGGAAGTGCATCCAGTCATGTTACTTCAAAAATTTCAATGCCTCTATATTATTTCACACTTGTAAAATTTTTGTTGCTGTTGTATTTTGGAGAGGACATAAAGTTTTTTGAATAGCAGTAGCATTTTGAATTCAGAAGAGCTAGTAAAAATTTCTATTTCAAAATTTTTTTGAAATAGGTATTTCTTGCTTGAATTGAATACACAACAGTGTGAGACTTGTATTTTATCATCTTTCAAATTATGACCGTCAGCTTTGGTAGAATGTAAAATAACACAGCTAAATGCTGCGTTGGCTGGGTCATGCCCTCCGTCATCAACCAGGAGAATTCATCTACGGAGCAATTACCCCTGCTCCCCTTCAGGGTTGACGAAAGTGATATGGTGGACAACGAAAAACCTGGCTGATGACAGTCAAGGCTGATCTGGAACCCAACCTTGGCCCCCATATCCTTGGCATTCGCCACTGGAATGAGGAGTGGTTGGGGATCACGCGGTGTTTAGCCTAACACTTGCTTCCACTCTTGGCTTCTCTTAGTAATAAGTGTTTTTGTATATTTAGTACATGAAACTGAATCATTCATCACTGATCCGGTATTACATGCTACTACTCTCAATTGTAATCCATGTTATGCTTATCACTGATTGATCTGTAATAATATGAGTTGGGGTGACATACCGGAAGAAGATTGGAGGCCACTCTACCCAAAACATTCTGGCTATAACAACAGAAACAAGGACCCTAATCCAAAATTCATCTAAAAAATTTACAAATTTGGGTAAGCAATATTCACAGATACATAAATTTTGTGTTTGGCTCTAAGCTTAAAGTTGAGGTTGGCATGCATCTAGTGTCAAGGCTAAACTTCATCTTTGTCAAGAAGTATTTTTGTTAGTTACTCAATATTGACAACTTCAAGAATGTATTTGAAGCCATTAGAAAACTGGTTAGAAACTCCTTACATCAAAAAATAATTTTTTTCATCAAGGGACTGTGAGTAATATTTGTTTGTAGTGTAATACATTTATCAATAACTTCACCTTCTGTCACTACACCACACACGGGTTGCACAGCCAATGCTCTAGACTAAAGGCTCTCTCTTTTTACTCTTTAACTTGTTTCAGTCATTTGACTGTGGCCATGCTGGAGCACCGCCTTTAGTTGAGCAAATCGACCCCAGGACTTATACTTTGTAAGCCTAGTACTTATTCTATCGGTCTCTTTTGCCAAACTGCTAGGTTACGGGGACGTAAACACATACCAGCATCGGTTGTCAAGCGATGTTGGGGGAACCAACACAGACACACAAACATGTACACACACGTACATATATATACATATATACAACGGGCTTCTTTCAGTTTCCGCCTACCAAATCCACTCACAAGGCTTTGGTCAGCCCAAGGCTATAGTAGAAGACACTTGCCCAAGGTGCCACGCAGTGGGACTGAACCCGGAACCATGTGGTTGGTAAGCAAGCTACTTACCACACAGCCACTCCTATGCCTAGGCATATGGTTAGAACAACTCTGGAAATATGTTCTTATATCAGTATTATATCTGCGTGAAGGCATATGGTTTAGTGGTTGGGGTGTTGGACTCATGATCATGAGATTGTGGTTTCAATTCCTGTACCGGACAATGCTTTGTTTTCCTGAGCAAACCACTTCATTTCATGTTGCTACAGTCCACTCAGCTGACAAAAATGAGTAATCTTGTGACAGACCAGCATCTCATCCAGAAGGGAATATATATGTTACAAAAACCGGGAAACTGATCTTACGATCCTATATGACTTGGGACGGGATTTTATCCTTTTGTTACACCTATACATAAACTGTCAATAAAAATAGATAATTGATGTTTCTCATCATTATCATCATTTTAACACTCACTTTTCCATGCTTGTCATAGTTAGACTGAGTCTATTTAGGTAGGATGCCCTTCCTGTTGACAATCCTCACTTGTTTCCCCATGGCTGGACATGTTCTAGCAGAATATTGGAAAGGAATGACACTGCTTGTATGACAGTGATGCTCATTTACGACTATCATGTGACGCCAAGACAAAGAGACAAACATATACACACAGGAGAATGTGCGTTTGTATATAACAGGCTTCTTTTAGTTCTCATACTCTTCTACTTGTTTCAGTCATTTGACTGTGGCCATGCTGGAGCACCGCCTTTAGTCGAGCACTTCAGCCCCAGGACTTATTCTTTGTAAGCCTGGTACTTAATCTATCAGTCTCTTTTGCTGAACCGCTAGATTACAGAGACGTAAACACACCAGCATCGGTTGTCAAGTGATGATGGAGAGACAAATACAGACACACATACATATATACAACAGGCTTCTTTCAGTTTCCGTCTATCAAATCCACTCACAAGGCTTTGGTCGGCCTGAGGCTATAGTAGAAGACATTTGCCCAAGGTGCCACACAGTGGGAATGAACCCGGAACTATGTGGTTGGTAAGCAAGCTACTTACCACACAGCCACTCCTATGCCAATTGATCCGATTGATCTATTCGTGGTTTTGTTCAGCTTGAGGGTTATAGATGAAGGCACTTGCCTAAGGTACCACACAGTGGGACTGAACCCAGGACAATGAAATTAGGAACCAAACTACTCTCCACACAACAACATCTGCACCTATAAACCTTATAAGTTACTGTAAATATTTTTTCATCTAACATTAGCCTTAATTTCCTTTAATGTTGCGATGATTACATGAATGAATGGAATATCTCAACAGTTTTCTTCTTTTCTATCATCAATCCTGCTTGATTTTATTCTTCACAGTTTTTAATGAAATGCTTTCTTTTTCTGTGTTCTAGTTTCTGTAAAGTCTAAACAGAGAAGTAACTATCGGGAAATGTCAATTATTGATTTGTTTTCTCGTTATTTTCTGTGATTGATTTACGTCTAATCAATAAATACGGACTGTTGCCATAGTAACGAAACTAAAGCACGCGGAGTGAAGCCGTTTGACACAGATTGACCTTGAACTCTGCTGTGCATGCACACTAAGTTTTAATGTTGTAGCTCACTTCTGTTGTTTACAGCAGCGCTTGGAAGGAAGGTGTGTAGCATGTGATTGTTGCATTGACCATGACAGAGGAAGTTGAGCAGAGAATCTGCATCAAATTTTGTCAAAAGCTTGGCGATACCTGCTCAGAGGCCTAAGCAAAGTTTTCAAAAAGTTTTCGTCATTCTCGACACAATCGTGGAGATTTTGTGCGACTGAAACCCAAGTGCCTTTTTCGTCAGCTGAAAGCAGTTTTGGTACAAACTTGGCAGCCACATGTCTCATCCCTGAATCTTCAGTGATAATGGACTGAACTGAACCGTAACTAATCTGAACATCTTCTGATAACTTACGGATCGTGGTTCGACAATTTCCCCTCACAGCTGTGATGTTTTTCTCAGTTCTGCTGGTTGCGGGTCTCCCAGAACGTTTGTCAATATCAACATTTATTTGACCATCTTGAAAATGTCTGAACCACTTGTATACTTGTGTGGCTCATACACTCTTCTCCATATGCTTTCTGCAACTTCGCGTAGGCCTCTGAGCAGGTATCGCCATGACAACTTTCTCTGTCATGGTCAATGTGATGATCACACGCTACACACCTTCCTTCCAAGCACTGCTGTAAACAGCAGAAGTGAGCTAAAACATTAAAATTTAGTGCACATGCACAGCAGAGTTGAAGGTCAATCTTCGCCAAGCAGCTTCACTCTGCATGCTTTAGCTTTGTTACTATGGTAACAGTCCGGATACTTATTGATCAGACCTTGTATGCATTCAACTTATTTCCCCTAGTTTTACGTAAACAATTCTTCAACTCCATCATTGCTCACTCTATTTGCTACATTGTATTTGAATACCTCTTGTAATATTACATTTTGTTGTAAACAAAGACAAACAAATGCTATTGCATTCGTGAATTTAAGCAACCAAAAGGCATTGGTAACTTTTTATCTTTGTCATTTTAAATTTTGTGTACATTCCCTAAAGTAATTGGCAGACAAAGCTAAAAGTAATGGTCTAATAATTAAACTTAGCTTAAAGATGATATTTAGCGAATCTATTTATTACATGTGTAGCATGCATTGATCATTAACCCTTAAGTATTTAGATTATTCTGTCAAATGTAATGCTTATTTATTCATATTGTTTTGGATTAATCCTCTATCATCTTGCAGCTTTGAAATTTCAATGATGTGATTGTATATTTTTAGAATGATATTGTAGTGTCAGTGTGAGAGGTCAGAACTGGTTTGTTCAAACATAAAGCAAATAGAATATTTGAGCCAGATATGACCAGTTTAAAGGCAGTGAGCTGGCAGAAACGTTAGTATGTCGGGTGAAATGCTTACCGGTATTACAGTATTTAACTATATTATAATATGTGTACAGCTAACATGAAATCATCATCTTCATTTAACATCTACTTCTCTATGCTGGCATGGTACAGACGAAATTTGTTGAGGCAGATTTTCTACAGTTCTGAGTTCAAATTCCTTTGAGGTTGACTTTACCTTTCATCCTTTCAGGATTGATAAATTAAGTACCAGATACGCGCTGGGATCGATGTAATTGACTTAATCCGTTTGTCTGTCCTTGTTTGTCCCCTCTATGTTTAGCCCCTTGTGAGCAATAAAGAAATAAGAAACGTTAGCACGCCGGGCGAAATGTGTAGCCGTATTTCGGCTGCTGTTACGTTCTGAGTTCAAATTCCGCCAAGATCGACTTTACCTTTCTTCCTGTTGGGGTCGATAAATTAAGTACCAGTTACGCACTGGGGTCGATGTAGTTGACTTAATCCGTTTGTCTGTCCCCTCTATTTTTAGCCCCTTCCGGGCAGTAAAGACATAAGATATGACCAGTTTAAATGCTAAAAGGCTAAAGTGACTTTATGCCAGCTAGTTTCCTGAATATTTCAACAAGGTTTTTTTAAATTTTTTTTCCCTTAATTTTTGAAATCAGTAATTAACATGTCATATTTTTATTAAATCCTGATTATTAACAGTTAAATATTTTTTTGTGTTTTATACAATTTCTCATGTAGAATAATTTCTACTTTGAATTATAAACCTATTTTCATGCTTCTTGATCATACAATAACCATCGTCATGATTTTTTATATCTGCTTTTCCATGCTGGCTTGCTTCGGGTAGGTCACATAGAGTTTTGTCACTCGTCACGGTCTTTCTTCAGAGAAAACGAGTTACCTTCGTTGTGTGTCAAAGTTTTTTGCATGTTTTTTTTTACAGCAGGGTACCTTTTGTATCACCAACCACTTTACAGTATTTAACTATATTATAATATGTGTACAGCTAACATGAAATCATCATCTTCATTTAACATCTACTTCTCCATGCTGGCATGGTACAGACGAAATTTGTTGAGGCAGATTTTCTACAGTTGGATGCACTTCTTTTGCCAACCCTCGTGGGTTTCCAAGCAAGGTAAAATTTCCCCATGGCCAGGCATGTTCTTCACAGAAGACTGGATACAAACAACCTTGCTTTTTACCAAATCTACTCACAAGGCTTTGGTCAGCCCACAGCTATAGTAGAAGATGTTTGCCTAGGGTGCTGTACAGTGGGACTGAACCCAAGGCCACATGATTGAGAAGCAAGCTTCTTAACCACACAGCCATGCCTGTGATATGTAAAATAAATAAATTCATTTCAATATTTCTGAAATGAGGAATTTTTATATTACGTATTAGTCAGTGGTGTCCTCATCTTGATTGGTGCTTTCATTACGTTTCAGCTGTTTATGATCCAGCCTTGCCTGGGACTGAACTCAAAATGTCTAAGTGACTGCACTGCACTATGGGTATAGCATAATGGAACATGGCGCTAGTTGATGCAGTGCAGTCACCCAGAAGTTGAGTTCAGTCCCAGGTGAGTCACAGGATACCTGAAGAAGACTGGAACATACACAGCTGAAATGTAGAAGAGAGCAACATCTCGGCTGAAGATACAGTTCCGACTAATCATCATCATCATCATCTAATGTTCGCTTTCCATACTAGCATGGGTTGGACGATTTGACTGAGGACTGGTGAACCAGATGGCTGCGCCAGGCTCCAGTCTTGATCTGGCAGAGTTTCTACAGCTGGATGCCCTTCCTAACGCCATATGTAATGAAATAAATTCAGTTGAAAAGAAAACAAACCTGATGATGAGGTTTTGAAAGTCTCAATAGTTGTGTTTGCAAAACAACACAGTTACTTTCACTGTGAAAGGTTTCTTTACATAGAGACCTTTTTTAGTTCATAAATTTATCATCCATGCTCCCATCATTTTTAATATTTTTTTTTGTTTTTATTTATTTTCTTTTAGGAGAAGAGGCAAGGAAAATGGAGCTTATTCATCGAATAGGTAAAAGAAAAATTCATACAAGTATTTTTAAGTGTTTAACAAGAAGCATAGAGTTGCCAAGATTTTATCCACTCGCTCCACAATTTATGCTGACATGCTTGTGATGAGTGGAAATGTCCATCAATAAGTATATTATATATATTTTTTTACTTTTTTACCAGTCACAATGGTACATTGCTCACTTTAACAGAGTGTTGCATTAACTCTGATATTGAAAAATATTTTAATTAGATAAATGGTAAGTCTGGCTTTGAAAATTTTTAAAGCCTTGCTTTAGTTTCTAAGCTGTTGCAGGTATCCAATTGGAAACATGACTTGGACCCTAACTATTTAAAGTAATTAAAGTATTTTAAAAGTAATGAGTAAATTATATAGACATTAATGTAATCTATTTACAGAATCATGTAATTTGTATCTGACTCTCTCTCTCTTTCTTTCCCACTTTCTAAGAAACTTGTCCAAACTAAGATATAGCACTATTATTAAAAGTACAGAAAGTTTTGGGGAAAAAAATCCCCAGATGGCAGTGCCCCAGCATGGCCAGGGCCCTTAACTGAAACCAGTAACAGAATTGCATAAATATTCAAAAATTTTAAGTTTTAAGCTTAGTCGCTTTTGATTTTGTTATTTTTTTACCTCTCTCAGCCCTGTTATCAAACCTTGAGAGCACGTAATGAAAGCCAAAGGTTTGATCCCTCAGATACCTTAGTAGCGGAATTGCTGTTTGTTTTTTCTCTGGAGCCAATTTACTTCAGTTATGTTGTTAGCTGTAGGGAAAAATTATGAATAACATCCTGTTTTCCTTTCCTCTGAACTTAAGCATCATGCTTACAAATTTGGTTGCATTCAGTGGCTTGGAGAAGAAGAAGAAGAAAAAAGTGTTCCATGAAGATCATTTCTTGTCACACTCCACATAGCTGAGTTTTCATTAATATCTCAGTCATCACTCAAATTGCTATGGAACATTACTATTACAGTATTATATGTTTCATTAGTCAGTCATCCATCAATCATTAATCTCCATTGTTTTATTATTTTGAAATGTCTTTAAACTGTTTCTTCATTTAACAATGTCTGATCAATCAGTAACATGTAAACAACACTTGTTATGGACATTGAGTACCTTTTATGTAATCGAGGCAAATGCTATGTTGAGGATGTTCTAAATGTGTTTTGTACATTCATTAACAATTTAAGCACATTTATTTTAAGTAAAATTGAGAAAGTTGAAATAGAAAACTATACTGAACTATTGCATGATATCAAATGTCAGAACAGTAATTTCTAGCTAATACAGCAGAACATGTTGATTATCTATTGTTTCAGTATTTTGGATAAAGCAAATAATAATAAGAATATTTCAAGAACATTGCATTTTTATATAAAACAATAAGTATTCTGTTGTGTCTTGGGAGAGCCATTTTCTTTTTGTGCCTTATAATTTAACACACTCACCGGTAAAATTTCCACTTATTTCTTGTTTTTATTTTCCTAAAATTTTCGTTGCATCTTGCAACTTTTTCAAGTCTTGACTGAAAAGGTTGCAAGATGCAACAAAAATTTTAAGAAAATAAAAATGAGAAATAAGTGGAAATTTCTGTTGATTCGTGCAACCTTTTCAGTCAAGACTATTGAAAAAGTTGCAAGACAGCAACGAAAATTTTAGGAAAATAAAAATAAGAAAAAAGTGGTAATTTTACTGGTGAGTGTGTTAAATTATAAGGCACAAAAAGAAAATGACTCTCCCCAGACACAACAGAATATGCTTCAACACGTGAACTCATATAAAGAATCTTGCAAACCAAATCCCAAAACGAGATAAATGAGTAGTTTATTGAATAGCATGTGACTTAAATGATTAGGAACATATATAGCCTACAAGAGATATAGTTTGGTGTTGTGTTGTTGGGAAGAGGTATTTTTTATGCTCGATGAAAACTACTATAGAAGTACTTTGATAGGAGTAAACCCACAAGGCCAGTAATCTGGCATTCAGTAAAAAAAAAAGCTAGGAGTAGATAAATTGGTTGTAAGAGAAATACAAGCCATGTAAAGAAGTACAGTTACCATTGAGCTTAGTCTGCTCTATTCAATTCATTATAGTCCTCCAGCCATAGAAGGAGTTAACATTATCTTCTATATGTAAGATTTCTTGTGAACTTAGTTCTTATCGCAGAATCTGCTGCAGATTTAGATAAGAAAATTCCTTGCAGAGAAGCAAAACTTGGAATTGAAAGACTTCAAGTTAAACTGAGGAAAAGACTTAAGTTTTAGTAAATAAGGAAGAGAACAAGTCTCTTCTACTTTGAGGGAAGTGGCTGTACTCGATACGCAGAAAAGGTATAGCTAGAAATATTCTCAGTGTAACTTACAGATTCACAAGAGATGTAGTGGGATTGAAAGCAGGGTGGCAGAGAAACTGGGCTTCATATTTGGCAGGTGCAAAGGAGCAGTTAGCTGTCAGAATAAATTTCTTCACATTCTCAGATGTATTGGGTTGTCTGGAAAGTTCATGCCGATTTATAGCAGCTTACCTTTCGACTTATTTTAGAACATGGTTGAGTCCATCAAATAGGATTTGACTACACCTCCATTTAGAGCAGAGTTTAAGTTATCTTTTCGTGGAAGAAGGTTTATGTTCCTATAACCTGTGTTAGTTCTGTAACCCTTTAAAATGGAAGATAAGAAAGTTCATTTTCGGCACTTGATGCTTTGGGAACCAGACAAAAATTGCTGCACCTCAGCTGGGATGTGTTACCCCACACTCCATATTTGGATTTCCACTTATTCAGTGGAAATCCACTCTGCAGAATAGTCTTAATGGTAAAAATTTGAATTCTTTGGATGACGTAAAAAGATACCTTGATGAATTCTTTGCCATGAAACCACCTCAATTCTGGGAAGAGGGTATTTTCAAGTTAAAGGAAAAGTGGAGACACATTGTGCAACAAAAGTGGTTCATATTTGGTTGATTAAAAATCTAATGGCAAGTATTTATTGAAAATCCTTTAGAAATCGGCATGAACTTTCCGGACAACCCAATAGTTGATTATCTTTTGTTACTGGGGAAACTTAATCAGTAGTGGAGATGGGTGCTTTGAAAGTATAGTAGTCAGAGTAAGGACTGAAGAGAAAAAGCTCAGGGTGCTGTTTCCACTGCTAATAACAAAGGTTTCTCTCTTTCTCTCAAAATAAAGAGCAGATTGTATGGTGCTTGAGTATGAAACGAAATGCTGCATGATAGCAAGATATGGGCTTTGAATATGGAAAATTAGGCAAGCTTGTGCTGTTGGATGTGTAATGCTGGTGTGCATGAACAACACAGCAGAAATGTGCCGAGAGGATCTAATGGTGTGGGCATGCAATGCATATGAATGATATCACTTGTATAAGAAAAAAAGGGGCCAAGTGCTGCTTAAAGTGGTTGGAAGCTATGGAAGAGGGAGATTGAGGAAGATATGGAACAAAATGGTGAATACTGATCTCAAGATGACAAAGGATCGTGACGAGTGGCAACAGGCAGTGGTGGGCAAATTCCATCTACCAGAGCATGCATGACCAGAATGGACATTGAAATGGTGGTGAACATTGAGATATTTAATGTATCCTGCATGGAGTCTCCTGCCTTTTGTATTGCTGTCAATGCTCCATGATATTGCCCTCTTCATTACCCTCTCATCTATCGCTCACTTAACCTTACTACTGTACCATGTTGTGTAACAAATAATTGCCATTTGATCTGTCCATATTCGATCACTCCATCATCCTTTCTCACGATACTGCTCTTCCACACGTATTTCACCCCTCTACCTACCTCTCTCACCACTGTGACACACTCTCTCTTTTTACATCTTCCCCAACATGCTGAACAATAATCCTCATCAATCTTGCCTGTTTGAGACAGCCAATGTCAGACGCAGCCTCTCCTTTCTTCTGCCTACTCTTATAAAGGCAACAAGACCTACAAGCATTAATTCCACATGTGTGTTTGTTTCTTTTGCGTCTTGATTAATTTCCACTGAGCATTTTTATTTCTCCATCTCTTCTACTGCCAGGCATTTATTTACAACCTCCATCACTTCACAAATACATCTGCTGCCTGCAGTTGAGAAACTGCATGCAACAGTGTTCATTCCAAAAGAATAAAGTATAATGATTATACTACTAACAATCTGAAAAGAACATTAATCCTCATCAATCTTGCCTGTTTGAGAGACAGCCAGTAAATGTCAGGCGCAGCCTCTCTTTTCTTCTGACTACTCTTATAAAAGCAACGAGATCTACAAGCGATTAATTCCACGTGTGTTTCTGTCTCTTTTGCGTCTCAATTAATTTCCACTGAGCATTTTCATTTCTCCGTTTCTTCTAGTTACATTGCTGATTGCCAAATACCAACGGCTTGCATGACATTTATGGAAGAACATGGAGAAGCAATCATCAGAAAGAACTTAACTCGCAATTTCATGCTCCACATGGTGAACTTGTTTGATTTTAGCCTAATTGGACCCGAGGTGGTGCAACGCACAATGAGTGTGTTGGAGAACTTAAAAGAAGAACTGGGTATGTATTGAACGATGACGACCACTGAACACCTGAAGTAAACAAGAAACAGACGAAAAGAGAAGGCTTGAATCAGTTGAAAGCCTTTTGCTGACCACTGCCACTTCATCATAAAGCACTTCTTAACTTTTATAGTTTAAGATTCATTATTAACCATCCTAACACATCATTGCCATCTCTTCTACTGCCAGGCATTTATTTACAACCACCACCACTTCACAAATACATCTGCTGCCTGCAGTTGAGAAGCTGCGTGCAGCAGTGTTCATTCCAAAAGAATAAAGTATAATGATTATACGACTAATAATCTGAAAAAGAACTCGTTTCCT
Organism: Octopus sinensis; assembly: GCF_006345805.1. NCBI lineage: Eukaryota > Metazoa > Mollusca > Cephalopoda > Octopoda > Octopodidae > Octopus > Octopus sinensis. The sequence goes on along the minus strand of NC_042997.1, from coordinate 193,235,836 downwards.
TTTCATTCCATTTCTTCACATCAAGCATCTCTTAAATTTGATATTTAGCCATCTCGTCTTCTCTGCCACCTGAAATGTTTGTGTGTCCGTGTGTCCGTGCGCATGTGTGAAAGAAAGAAAGAAAGAACGGGAGGGAGAGAGAGAGATGAGCTGCCATGTAGGAGTGTTTCGACGTGAAACAAACTATAACCATTAGGTAGCAGAGTTTGCTTTATGATTTTTCGTAAATTTGCACATGCATCCACAAACAAACAAACAAACACACACACACACACATACGCTCTTTCTCTCTCCTCTTGGACAATGAAATATATGTGCTTGATACTTTAATATATTTTCAGAAAAAATACCAGAAACTGTGTCAATAAAAGCATGAAGTTGATTAGTTGTGTAAAAGTGCTTTTTATTTTATTTTAATTTTAATTTTTTTTTTTTTTTAGCAATGACAGCTTTTTCTCTTAAATTCTTTCATCATCTCCCTCTATCTTGCTCTCATGCACTTTGCCTTCCCTCATCTTCACTTTAGTTCATCGCTTTCAGTAGTACACACACCATCTCTCTCTCTCTCATTACATTCCCTTCTTCCTCTTCTTTTTCCTCTGTCCCATCCTTGTGCTCTATCGCCCTTTCTTCCTCCTCATATCTCTTCCTGTCATACATCCCACACTGTTAATTTTATTTTCCTTTTCACCTTACTCACCACACACACACACACACACACACTCTCTCTCTGATATGAATGAAAGATTTCTGTAACTTTTTTTTTTCTTTTCTTGAAACAGAAACTGGAAAACTTTTCCTTTTTAAAAAAACTTTAGTTGCTATTCTTCTATTTTTTTCCTAAATTTTAACGCCATGTTTACCACCTCTGCTACTCAGACACACGATTCATCAGCTCTGCTGGAGATGCTGACCAGGGTAAAAAAAAAATTGTAGTTGTCATCTTGGAAATGAAATAATGGTAGTTTCGATATTTAAAATATAATTTAAAAAAGTGATTATTTTCTCTCCTTTTAGAAAGCCTACTTCATACAGTTGCTCATCTTTCTCTGACAGTTCATATGGCAAGGTTCTTTCATAGGGCATTTATTTGCCCAGCTTTCTGATAAGCATGGTGCAAAATCTCCTTTCCAGTTCTCTGAAATATACTCCGTGCAGCAACCTTTGTTAGCACATCACTCACTGCCAAAAATATACGGAGACTGTCATTGAGCAAGAACAGGAATATAAAAATCAGACATGACTTCGCCTATGCTCCATGTACTGTGATTGCTCAATGTTCCTCTTCCCCCTATCTATCTTTCTCTCCCTCTCTCTCTCTCATTAAGCCATGCACCAGTGTATTCAGGGAACCCAGATACTTTTACTGACAATCCCCTTGGTTCTAACTGCCACACTTTTTCAGAATAAAAAAAGAAAAATCATTCATAGTTTACTGTTGCCTTCTGGATCATGGGTTGTCTGTATTATACTATCTTGGTAACGGAAAATCGGAGATTGTTTAACTGCCAGATATCTTTTAATGCTACCTAAAACTATGCAAACTAAGCTGTACATATAAGACCATATGCACATATCCAAAAGATAAAACACATACACATTTTGTTCTAATGATTCATATATAAATATTGTTCTTATTTGAACAATAGGTGCCATTTTACCTAATAGGTTTATCACGTGATCACTTGACCGACCAGACCATCAGATGTTGCTACACATCGCTGGTCACAATGCGCTTCGCATTGTTTTAGCCTTCGAATGACGCCACCCCGCTGGCTAAGCGAGCAGGCCAACAGAAGAAAGAGTGAGAGAAAGTGTGGTGAAAGAGTACAGCAGGGATCACCACCCCCTGCCGGAGCCTCGTGGAGCTTTAAGGTGTTTTCGCTCAATAAACACACACAACGCCCGGTCTGGGAATCGAAACCGCGATCCTACGACCGCGAGTTCGCTGCCCTAACCACTAGGCCATTGCGCCTCCACAATAGGTTTATACACAAGAGTATAGTCTTAATTACAATGGTTTGGTGGCAGTGTTTTTTTTTTTTTTTTTTGTGGTTTTTTTTTATCCCCCTGACAGACAAAGATTAAATTTGGAATCTTAACAAAATTACTTATAAAAAAAAAAAAGAGAAATTTGCTGGTGGGTGTAAATTGATAGAAAACATTCATTTAAGTATGTTTGTGTTTTTGTTATTTCCTTGCTCTCTTACTCTCTGCTGCTGCTAGCTTTTTTTTTTTTTTTTTTTCCAATGAACTCACAATAATTAAGATACTTTTTTAAATAAATACCTTCTAAATAGACTTTGCTCTGTTGTTTTTTTTTTATTTTTATGTGTATTAACATCCACTTTTCCATGATTGGGTGGAATTTGTTGTGACAAATTTTTCTACAGCCTGATGCCTTTCATGTTGCCATCTTTCACCTGTTTTCAAGTAAGGTAATATTTCCCTGTGACCAGGCATTTTTACACAAAGTTTTGAATGGATTTTTCAATGATGGTAATACTCATTCACAGACAAAAGAAACCATAACACCCACACACAAACGTATATGACATGCTTCTTTCAGTTTCTTATTTCTTTACTACCCACAAGGGGCTACACATAGAGGGGACAGACAAAGGGATTACATCGACCCCAGTGCGTAACTGGTACTTAATTTATCGACACGGAAAGGATGAAAGGCAAAGTTGACCTTGGCAGAATTTGAACTCAGAACGTAGCGGCAGACAAATTACCCACAAGGGGCTAAACATAGAGGGGACAAACAAGGACAGACAAAGGGATTAAGTTGATTATATCGACCCTAGTGCATAACTGGTACTTAATTTATCGACCCTAAAAGGATGAAAGGCAAAGTCGACCTCGGCGGAATTTGAATTTAGAACATAGCGGCAGACGAAATACCTGTTTCTTTATTACCCACAAGGGGCTACACACAGAGGGGACAGACAAATGGATTAAGTCGATTGCATCGATCCCAGTACATAACTGGTACTTAATATATCAACCCTGAAAGGATGAAAGGCAAAGTTGATCTCGGTGGAATTTGAACTCAGAATGTAACAGCAGACGAATTACAGCTATGCATTTCGCCCGGCGTACTAACGTCTCTGCCAGCTCGCTGCCTACTTTCAGTTTCTGTCTACTAAATCCACTCTATCAGGGCTATAGAAGACACTTGCCCAAAGTGTCATGTAGTAGGTCTGAGCCTGAAACCAGGTGGTTGGGGAACAAACTTCTTAACCACAGTCACCTGCACTTATGTAGCACCATGGTATTCCAGAAGTTAATTCCACAGATATGCATGGAATTATTCCACTTATTTTAATACATTCTTTTGGCTATATAGAAAGATTCAAAAATGATCTTAACTTCTATACATTTCAGTCATTAGATTGTGGCCATGCTGTGGCACCACCTTGAAGAATTCTTAGTCAAATGAATCGATCCCATTATTTTTTTTTTCTTTTAATGCCTGTACATATTTTAGCAGTCGCTTTTCAGTTACAGGGACATAAACACACCAACGCTGGTTATCAAGCAGTGGTGGCGGATAAACACGTACGTACATATATATGCATACAATGCACTTCTTTTCAGTTTCTAATTCACTTGCAAGGCTTTGGTTGGCCCAAGGTTATAAGAAGACACTTGGTCAACGTGCCATGCAGTGGGATTGAACCCAGAACCATGTGGTTGGGAAGCAAACTTCTTACCACATGGCCATGTCTGCACCTAGGATATGAATAAAATAGATGTTAAAAAAAATTTTTTTTTGTAATATATGTTAGGCTGTAATGAGCATTTCTACTTAGTTCTTCACTTAGATATGTTGAGTTTGGGACTTCAAATGAAACATTTTATTTCAGTTTAAAGTAAGAAAGAGTTGAATAAGAAAACTCTTAATTTGAAATTGAATTTTGAGTTAAATGGAAATTAAATAACAAAATCAATAAAAGTTTAATTTTCCTCTTTATTCAGTTTTGTCTTCAATTTAAAATTCAATTTTGTTTTCTGCAACTCAAAAATTGATTTTTATTTCACTTTGAATTAGCTTAATTTACAATATCACTGTTCAGAATGTTTGCATTTATTATAAAATCTTTCATTTCATTTGTGGGTTTAAAAAAAATTTTTTTTTATTCAGTTGAATTTACAACAAAAATCTCCGTAAATCACAGTTCTTTGAGAAATGAGTGAATTTTACATACAAGCGGCTGATTCATAAGCTAAAAAGCTCACACTTTATTAATGGCACATAAAAAGCACCCACTACACTCGGAGTGCTTGGGCATACAGATTGGAGCCTGGTGCAGCTGCTGGCTCTCCAGACCTCAGTCAAACCATTCAACCCATGCCAGCATGGAAAACAGACGTTAAACGGAGATGATGATAGTCACTTAAACCTCTTCAATAGCCCAGTATGTATGTGTGTATATGTATATATGTATATATACAGATGCATACACACTGTCTAATTCATCATTATTTAACATCTATGTTCCATGCCAGCATGGGTTGGACAATGTAACAAGATCCAAGTCCAAAGATTACACTGTGCTCCAACATCTGCTTTGGATGCCCTTCTTAGCATCAACCACTTAAGTGTGCAGAGTGCTTTTTACATGGCAGTAGCAAGTTTGCCAACTAACTTGCAAGACGTGTCCTTAACTTAAGGAATAGTATTGATGTGGCTTCATACCAAGTGAAGAGATATTTGGTTATGTAAAATCTCAGAGCAGAATATTTAAAGGTTAGTGTGGAGAAATAGAGTATATTACAGATAATTAAGGCTGTCTCTCTGATTGGCATAGGACCATTTTGTTTCACTTTGCCTAGATCTATCAACCTTAATTATTCTGGACCATTATGGCTAATGAAGGTACTCTAGGAATTAATTTCAAATTACTGAGAATCTATACACTATATTTTAACGTGTATAAGGAATCCTTTTTTGTTAAAAATTAGCATAAAAAATATGAGTTTCTTATGTATGGAATACAAAACTGTTTTACCAAATTTTAAGCCCCCAAAATTCGGGGGTTCCTTCAGCACGTTAAAGTACGGTTATCCAAATATATATCCATAAAGGATGTGACTTTATAGAGATGCCTCCTTCAGTTGTCTGACTATGCCAGACTGAGAAACTGTTGCAAGCAAAGTGCCATCTTTAGACCAGAAGCGTCCATTATTGAAACTCTGTCCATTACCTGTCAACATTTAAGAAAGAAAGAACGTTGGTAATAAATCTTTTAAATGCATCCCAGAAAAATAAAATGTAATGATGAGTTAAGAAAAATGCAGCATGTTTGGCTAAAACTGTCTTAGAGCATTTATTATCTGTGGGATTAAAATGTTACCATGTTTGATAGATTTAGGCACCAGTTGTAAATGGAGGCTAATTAATCTGGGGATTTTTAAACTTATATTTCACTTACTGGATTGTGCCTGTGCTGAAGCACCACTTTGACAGGTTTGGTTGAACAAGTTCACCCCAGGACTTATTCTAGTGATCCCTTTCGCTGAACTGCTAAGTCATGAGGACATCAAACAAACTAACACCAGTTGTCAAATGATGGTGGCAGACACACAGACTCATACATACAAAATTTTTCTTTTGGTTTTCTATTTCTTTATTGCCCGCAAGGGGCTAAACATAGAGGGGACGGGCAAAGGAGTTAAGTCGATTACATCGACCCCAGTGCGTAACTGGTACTTAATTTATCGACCCCGAAAGGATGAAAGACAAAGTCGACCTCGGCGGAATTTGAACTCAGGACGTAATGGCAGACAAAATACCGCTAATAATTTCACCCGGCGTGCTAACGCTTCTGCCAGCTCGCCACCTTTTGATTTCCATCTACGAAGTCTACTTACAAAGTATCTGCCAGCCTGGGGCATTGTTGTAGGAAGACACTTGCCCAAGGGCCATACAGGAGGACTGAACCCAAAATCATGTGACTGAAGTGGGATTCCTAACCACATAGCCATAACTGCCTATGATGATGTAAAAGTAACAAAAATATTGATTTCAAATTTTGGCACAAGGCCTGCAATTTCGGGGATGGGTTAAGTCGGTTACCTTAGTTCCAGAGCTCAACGGGTGCTTATATTATCAACCCCACCAAAAGGAAGAAATGTACAGTCGACCTCGGCAGAATTTGAACTCGGAATGTAAAGACAAATGGGATCTTTTCGGTTTGAACGGTAGTTTTTCTAGCGGTGTCATATGAAATTGTCACTCATAATTATGACCCTAGTATCGTTCTATTGCATTTCAATCAGTTTTAGGGGAGGGGGGAAGGGTATCTTTTTTTTCTTCAGAAATGTAAATAAACCCAATCTGTTTCTTAAACGTGGGACATATTCATACGGCACATGTTTTCACCTCAATAGACGTCATTGATTGGTTGAAATTGAAGAAAAAAATCAACAACAAATATCCTACAAACTATAGAATTTTCTCAATAAATCAAGAGAAAAAGATGTTTTATAAACACGTTCTACCAGTATACGAAGTTTAAAAGTGTTTAGTTACGTGGAAATTATTTAAAAAAACTGCCGTTCAAACCGAAAAGATCCGACATGAAATGCCTAGCATATTAACAATTCTGCCAGTTTGCTGTCATAAAAAAGAAAGAAAAGAAAATAGTTTGTACTTACCTGCGTAAGAACTTTCTGTATCATAAAGCAACCATTCATTAACATTAATATCATTGTGAAACCATACTGAGTGATCCAATGAAACTACAAAGGTTTTCATAAGTGGATCTTTGTTTGGTAGGAGCGAAGTTGAGAGAAGGATGTAATCAGACATGTATAGAAGAACACACCGGTGCCAATTTTGATTCAATTCACCTAGAACATAAGAACACATCATCATTATCATTATCATAATGTTTAACATCCGCTTTCCATGCTGGCATGGGTTGGACGGTTTGACTGAGAACTGACAAGCCAGGAGGCTGCACCTGGCTCCAATCTGATAAGGCAAGGTTTCTACAGCTGGATGCCCCTCATAACGCCAACCACTTCAAGAGTGAAGTAGGTGCTTTTTACAAACCACCAGCATGGGAGCCAGTCTAGAACATAGAATACATCATCATTATCATCATGTTTAACGTCCGCTTTCCATGATGGCATGGGTTGGACGGTTTGACTGAGAACTGACAAGCCAGGAAGCTACACCTGGCTCCAATCTGATAAGGCAAGGTTTCTACAGCTGGATGCCTTTCATAATGCCAACCACTTCGAGAGTGAAGTAGGTGCTTTTTACAAGCCACCAGCATGGGAGCCAGTCAGATGGCACTGATATTGGCCAAGTTCGAATCGTGCTTTTTACATGCCACCGGCACACAAACAAAAACTTGTGATATTAAATATTAGTCAATTTTGTTGTTATTATCAAAATAATAAAATAATTGCTACATGTTTGCTTTTAAATATCTTTCAAGTCTTATCTTTTACTTGTTTCAGTCATTGGACTGTAGCCATGCTGGGGCACTGCCTTGAAGGGTTTTAAGCTAAGAAATTGACCCTAGTACTAAAGTTTGCTACTTTGCATTGATTTCTTTTACTTTTGCTGAACTACTGTATTGTAGGGATGTAAATAAACCAACACCAGTTGTTACATGGTGGGAGAGGACACAAATAGACAAACCGTCATTATCATCATCATTTAATGTCTGCTTTCCATGCTGGTATGGGTTGGATGGTTTGAGTTTACTGACAAGACAGGAGGCTGCACCAGGCTCCAATCTGATCCAGCAAGGTTTCTACAGCTGGATGCCCATCCTAACACCAACTGCTCTGAGTGTAGTGGGTGCTTTTTATGTGCCACCAGCATGGGAGCCGTGGAGGTGCAATGGCCCAGTGGTTAGGGCAGTGGACTTGCGGTTGGAGGATCGTAGTTTTGATTCCCAGACCGGGCGTTGTGTGTGTTTATTGAGCGAAAACACCTAAAAGCTCCACGAGGCTCCGGCAGGGGTGGTGGTGACCCCTGTTGTACTTTTTTGCCACAACTTTCTCTCACTCTCTTTTCCTGTTTCTTGAGTAATGCTGCGATGGAACACAGAAACCGGGAAACTGGGCCCATGAGCTTGGCTAGGCTTGAGAAGGGCAACGAGCATGGGAGCCAGTCAGGTGGCACTGGCATTGGCTACACTCGAATGGTACTTTTTACGTACAGCCAGCACAGGTACCAGTCAGGCAGCACTGGCATCAGCCATGCTTAAATGGGGCTTTTTACATGCCAGCTAGTTTGGTGGCATTTATATGATGAGCTCCTTTCAGCTTCCGTCTAGCAAATCCACTCTCAAGTTTTGGTTTGGGGCTCTAGTAGAAGACACCCAAGGTGCCACGCCATGGAGTTGAACCTGGAACCATGTGGGTGAGAAATAAAATTTCTTACCACCTTGCCTGTGCATGGGTATAACTTCAAAAGCTTGGAGAACCTTGCTTTTGTTACAGTCTCAACCCTCCTATGCACAGTGCAAGAGAACTGCCAACTCTTGCCGCTAAATTCAACAGATTTTTATGTTGGTACTTCTTACCTAAACAGTATATTCAACCCCAAAGAAATTAAGCCCATGATTCTGGGTTCAGTCCCACTGCATGGCACCTTGGACAAATGTCTTCTGCTATAGCCTCGGGCCAACCAAAGCCTTCTCAGTGTACTTGGCAGACAAAAACTGAAAGAAGCCCATTTATATATATATATATATATATATATATATATATATAATCAAAATAAGCAACAAGGATATCCAAAGTAGAGTAGTACAATTGTTTCATGCTACTTCATTTTATTAAACACTGTATTACATCAGTTTTAAAATGTCAAGCAATCTTCAGCAAATGTTGGCAAATGAAATAGGGATAAGAATGTGCATTGTCCATTTAATAGGAAAATTTCCTAATGTGGCTGAAGATTGCTCGACATTTTAAAACTGATGTAATACTTACAGTGTTTAATAAAATGAAGTAGCATGAAACAATTGTACTACTCTACCTTGGATATCCTTGTTGCTTATTTCGATTATAATCATCCCATTTGATTTATATGGATAATACCATACCAAATTCTGGTGCCTTTAACTTAAGTACCATATTCATCTGAATCTAAATTTTGCTGAATATATATATAATGTTTGAAATGAGGAGTAGATAGACAGTCGACAACTGATGAAGGGCCCTTTCTCTGTGTTTACTTGTCCTGTTTTCCATTTTTTTCTTCTTTATGTATTTAACTCAGTTGTTTATGTATTTCATGTTGTTTGTACCGTTGGTGATGTCCTGTACCCATATCATCATCATCATTTAGCGTCCGTTTTCCATGCTAGCATGGGTTGGACGGTTCATCTGGGGTCTGAACCCGGAAGGCTTCATCAGGCCCAGTCAGATCTGGCAGTGTTTCTACAGCTGGATGCCCTTCCTAACGCCGACCACTCCGTGAGTGTAGTGGGTGCTTTTTACATGCCACCCGCACAGGTGCCAGACAGAGCTGGCAAACGGCCACGAACGGATGGTGCTTTTACGTGCCACCGGCACGGGGGCCAACGAGGCTGGCAACGGACACAAACGGATGGTGCTTTTATGTGCCACAGCCACGGGGGCCAGGCGAGGCTGGCAACGGACACGAACGGATGGTGCTTTTACGTGCCACCGGCACGGGGAATATATATACATGTATATATATTATTTATTATTTAATTGAATGCAATGCATCCATTTCCAAGTAAGTTTATGTATATGTGTTTTTTGTCCTCCATAACCACTGTTGGTGTGTTTACATCCCTGTAAGTTAGCAGTTTGGCTAAAGAAACTGATAGAATAAGTATCAAGCTTAAAAAAATATATATAAGTAATGGAGTTGATTTGTTCAATAAAAAGTCAAGGCAGTGCCCCAGCATAGCCGAAGTCTAATGACTGAAACAAGATAAAACAAAGACAAATGCTTAAAGAGTGCTTTTTTTTTTTTCATTTCAAATATTTTCTTGTTTGTGTTCATAGAATATAAGACAAGGTTAAACTTACTCATATCTTCTAATTGTTTCACCCAGGTTAGTCTTTTAGGTGGTAAGGTTTTAACTCTCAACATTTCTTCAGGATCCACTGGTCGAAATTCCACTGTAGGATCTATCGGAAGACGGCTTTTCAAATGTTTATACTTTTCTTCCCTTCAGTAGCAGATTTGAGAGAGAAAAACATGTTGAAAAATATTTTAAATATGATTCCTTAACAATAGCAATATTAACCCTTTGAGCCCGTAATACCGGTTTACTGTTAAATGGCTAATTTTTCTCAATACTGTAGCACTGTTCTACCGGTGGAGTGCATCCGGAAGCCAGGTATATGGTCAAATTAGGTTCAGGGGGTCAGGACTCAAAGGGTAGCCCATTAAAAATAATAAAGACATTTAAAGAAGTTTGTTTAATATTGATTTCAAATTTTGGTACAAGGCCAGCAATTTCAGGGTAAGCCGATGACAATGACTCCAGTACTCAACTGGTACTTTTTTTTTTATTGACCTCAAAAGGATAAAAAGCGAAGTCGACCTCGGTGGAATTTGAACTCAAAAAGACAAAATGCCACTAAGCATCTTGCTACCTTAATTATAATAAGATTAAACACAGTATAAAGTTAATTAACCCTTTCATTACTTGTGCCAAAATTTGAAACCACTATTATGAACATTCTTAAAGTGTTGAGCTGGCAGAATCATTAGCATGCCAGACAAAATGCTTACCAGCATTACATTCTTATTTCTTTACTACCCACAAGGGGCTACACACAGAGGGGACAAACAAGGACAGACAAACAGATTAAATCGATCCCAGTGCATAACTGGTACTTATTTAATCGACCCCGAAAGGATGAAAGGCAAAGTCGACCTCGACGGAATTTGAACTCAGAATGTATCAACAGACGAAATACCGCTGAGCATTTTGCCCGGTGCGCTAACGTTTTTGCCAGCTCGCCGCCTTTACATTCTGAGTTCAAATCCTACCGAGGTCAACTTTGCTTTTCATCCTTTTGGGGGTTGATAAAATAAGCATCAGCTGAGTACTGGGGTTGCTGTAATCAACTATCTTGTTCCCCCAAAATTTCAGGTCTTGCACCAATAGTGGAAAGAAATATTACGAACATTCTTTTTTTACTGACACTGAGTAAAGTAAAGCATATTTTTTGCTCTCTAAAACTGATGCTCCAAAGCAATGGTTCTCAACCATTTTTTACCTCTGGGCTGTCATAGATATCCAATGTTTAAAAAAGTTTTATTATATTTTTATAAGTAAATATTATTAAGAACTAGACTATTGAAAAGGTTGCAAGATGCAACGAAAATTTTAGGAAAATCATCATCATCGTTTAACGTCCGCTTTCCATGCTAGCATGGGTTGGACAATTTGACTGAGGACAGGCGAACCAGATGGCTGCATCAGGCTCCAATCTTGATCTGGCAGAGTTTCTACAGCTGGATGCCCTTCCTAACGCCAACCACTCCGAGAGTGTAGTGGGTGCTTTTACGTGCCACTGGCACAGGACCAGTCAGGCGGTACTGGCAATGGCTACACTCGAATCTTTTACACATGCCACCGGCACAGGTGCCAGTAAGGCGATACTGGTAACGATCACGCTTGAATGGTGTCTTTTATGTGCCACCAGCATAGAGGACAGATAGCTGCTTGGATGGTGCTCTTAACGCCCTACTAGCAAATAAGAAATAAGTGGAAATTTTATTGGTGTGTATGTTGAATTATAAGGCACAAAAAGAAAATGACTCTCCCCAGACACAACAGAATATTAAAAAAATCATTAAAATATTTTATGCATTGTACCAGTATAACCAGTTTACTGCACATAAATTTTAACAACAAAACCTTATGTGGACCCCCAAGGGTCATATGAACCCAGGTTGAAAACCTCTGGTCTATACCTATCCCACATCACATGAAAACCATCAAAATTTAAGTTAAGCGAGAGAGAAAAAAGTGGTATATCAAACCTTATTTTGTCTTCAAAAATTTTATTTATAGGAAGAAGTTCTTCAGGCGGAAGACACTCTGGCATTTTCCATTGGTGTTCAATACTGCCAGCTTCATTGGTTTTGAATGCAATTTGCATTTTTATTACAGTTTTCTCATTCTGAGTGGCACAGACAGTTTTGTTACAGTAGGATTTACCTTCACGCTCATTAGTAACCTGGAGAGTTAGTGGTTTTCGCTGTCCTGGTAGGAAATAACAATTGAAACTAACTTGAGCATGTTTAACCCTTAAACCCCTTCGTTACTGTATTTATTTTGAGATGCTCTGTATTTCTTTCAATTACTTTAAATATAATAAAGAATTTAGTAAAATGACTTAGTTATCTTTAAGCTAGTGTTAGGAACACACGCTAAGAGCGTCGGCTAAACATCTTTCACCTGTGCTGCCTCCGGGAAAATCCTCCACATCAAATGACAGAATCATATCCCCAACAAAGATGTCCTCAGGCAAGCAGGAATACCAAGCATGTTTGCACTCCTCACACAAAGACGTATGAGATGGCCTGGGCATGTTAGCCGTATGAAAGATGGCAGAATCCCCAGAGAGCTTGCTAGGGGTACTAGGTCTGTGGGTAGACCGTTCTTACATTTCAAGGATGTTTGCAAAAGGGACATGAAGGCCTGCAACATCAATATTAGTGGTTGGGAAGCAGTTGCCGGCAACCGTGAAGATTGGCGACGTACCGTAAAAGAGGGAATACAAAGGAGTGACAAAGAGAGAGAGGAGAAATGGAAAGACAAGAAAAGACGTCAACAAGAAACTATGGCATTACAACCAGCCAGGAACAGTCTTCGCTACATTTGCGGTACCTGCCAGAGGGAGTGTTTGTCCAGGATAGGACTACATAGCCACAGCAGGAAATGTATCAGGACATGAAATGTAAAAGCCGGACTAGACTATTTTATGCGCAACTCCATTGTCTCCCGAGACAAAAAGGATGCCAACATGTGTTAGGAACATAAATTGTGACTAAGGTTTGGTGGAAGATTTTGATTCAAAACTTATAAAAACAAGACATTTATATTCAGAGCCAGAGCTGGTTTCAGCCAGGTTGGTAATGAAAGGGTTAAGCATTCAGACTATCCTGTCAAATGTTATGCTTATTTATTCACATGGTTTACAATTAATCATGCAGCCTTGAGATTTTGATCTGATTGTTTATTTTTAAAATGACATTGTAGAGAAGGTATGAAAGGTCAGATCTGGTTGGTTTGAACATAAAACAAAGTAGAATATTTAGGATGGATATGGCTGGTTTAACCCTTTCATTACCAACCCAGCTGAAACCGGCTCTGGCTCTGAGTACAAATGTCTTGTTTTCATAAGTTTTGAGTTAAACTCTTTCACCAAACCTTAGTCACAATTTATGTTCCTAACACTAGCTTAATGATAACTAAGTTATTTTACTAAATTCTTTGTTATATTTAAAGTAATTGAAAGAAACACAGAGCATCTCAACAGAAATACAGTAACGAAAGGGTTAAACAATATCAGAAATTTATCATTTAGATAAGTTAAAATGAAGTGAATAAGCTGTAGAAGTACTTTTTTGTAACCCAGCAGATCACTGGTACTCTGTTCATGAATTCAGTCTTACCATAATACAAGAAAAATCAGACTGGCAGAACCAATGTAGCTCAAAGTTATTGATTGCAGCCAAATTTACAGCTATGGAGCTTACGATTTTTAGGAGAGGGATAAAATTGGAAAATCATTAATGTAAAGACAAATGGGATCTTTTCGGTTAAATTCTAAAAAGGTTAAATAAATGTATTTCGGCATTTTCATAAAACTGACCAATGTTCTCTATTAAAACAAAGTTTATTCTGAAGACTGCTAGCAATGCCTATTTCATTACAACTCACTGATAAGGTTAAAAACCTGGTAGCTTGTTGCTTACAATGATAAGTCTTCCATTTGATCCGATCAATGGAACAGCCTGCTCATGAAATTAATGCGCAAGTGGCTGAGTATTCCACAGACATGTATACTGTTAATGTAGTTCACAGGGGATTCAGTGTGACTCAGAATGTGACAAAGCTTGCCCTTTGAATTAGAAATATAACTCCCATTGTAGACATATGGCTTTGGGTTCAGTCCCACAGCACAGCACCACCTTAGGTAAGTACCTTCTAGTATATACCAAGCTGACCAATGCCTTGTGAGTAAATTTGGTCGATGGAAACTGCATGGAGCAGTTCTAGGAATATATGTATGTGTTTGTGTGAAAATATTTACAGTTCATGTTTGGCACTACTTGTGGAAAGCTGAGATGATGGTGGCATTTGACATGTTTTTCTGTGCTTGTATGTACAAGATACATAGACAAAGATCTATGGAATAAAGACTCCCTTAAAACAGATAAGGGTTGGTAAGAGGAAGAGTATCCAGTTGTAAAATCTTGCCTCAAATATTTCCCTTCCAAACTGATGATGATGATGATGATGATGATTAATACATGTGTATATTTGTTTAATCAATCATTGAAAGATGGACTTTAAATGAGTGATTGATTAAACAAATATACACATGTAGACATGTGTTAATTATCATCATCATCGTTTAACATCCGCTTTCCATGCTAGCACGTGTTGGACGATTTGACTGAGGACTGGCAAACCAGATGGCTGCACCAGGCTCCAATCTGATCCGGCAGAGTTTCTACAGCTGAATGCCCTTCCTAATGCCAACCACTCCGAGAGTGTAGTGAGTGCTTTTACGTGCCACCAGTACGGGAGCCAGTTAGGAGGTACTGGCAATGGCCACGCTCAAATGGTGTTTTTTTTACATGCCACCTGCACAGGAGCCAGTCCAGCAGCACTGGCAACGACCTTGCTTTAATGTTTTTTCCCGTGCCAATAAGGCGATGCTGGAAGTGATCACACTTGAATGGTGCTTTATACGTGCACTAATAATTATAGACTGATTATACAGAATGAGTATAAAATGATGAATGTCAACATAACAGGTGCTTGTTTTAAGAAAACTAGTTGAAATCAACAAAGATATGACATAGTATGCAGGAGGTCAGGGAACAGGTGGTACAGAAAAGCAGCAGACCATATGATGGCATAGTTGGTTACATGTTTCTTATTTCTTTATTGCCCACAAGGGACTAAACATAGAGGGTTTAGGATTAAGACTAAACATAGAGGGTTTAAGGAATAAGTCAATTACATTGACCCCAATACATAACTGGTACTTAGTTTATCGACCCTGTAAAGAAGAAAGGCAAAGTCGACCTCAGCGGAATTTGAACTCAGAACATAACAGCAGACGAAATGTTGCTAAGCATTTTGCCCGGTGTGCTAACATTTCTGCCAGCTCGCCACCTTGTTTCATGTTTCTAATGGGTTAAACCTCTGGTTCATTACATTTCCAAAGGCAAGAACAACAGATATCAGCACACTCAGCTATTGAAAGTCTAATTCTTGGTGACCAAAATGACTCTTAAAATTCATTCTCAATTCTACGAGTTGAGTGTAGAGTGTCTATTCACATCTTATTGCCCTTGTTTATGTACCACTTTCAGATCCTGCACAAAATGTTTTACCCAATTCTTCTTAAAAATGCAATCCACTAGAATTCCTACATTTTCCCTTTTGTATGTTTTACTACAGAAGCTCAAACTGATCAACAACCACAGTGAGTCTGGGAGTCAAATTGCTTCTCTTTCTGTGACTCTCCCAACAGACAAGAAAAATTCACATTTGTTTTGTTGTTATCTTTGTCACTAATTAAATAACTTAAGCTTGTCATTGCCAGTGCCGCTAGACTGGCTCCTGTGCAGGTGACACATAAAAAGCACCATTTGAGCATGACTGTTGCCAGTACTGCCTGACTGGCCCTTGTGCCGGTGGCATGTAAAAGCACCCACTACACTCTCGGAGTGGTTGGCATTAGGAAGGGCATCAAGCTGTAGAAACTCTGTCAGATCAAGACTGGAGCCTGGTGCAGCCATCTGGTTCACCAGACCTCAGTCAAATCGTCCAACCCATGCTAGCATGGAAAGCGGACGCTAAACGATGATAATGATGATGATGATGGTAACTAAAAACAAATCAAAATAAAACCAACTCCACGAAATGAAAACAACCAATACTGGTTTTAAAAACCATTAACTTACCTGCATTGATAAAGTAATTGTGGAGACTGTTGATGTAGAGATTCTGTGGTATAGTCTGACATGCAGCATTTGCAGCTTGGCCAAGTAGGAGACCACCAAAAGCTATAGATCTTGAATTGTGTACATATATCCTGTTACCTCTGAGGAAGAAAATAATATGATCCAATATAAAAAAAAATTCATGCTAAATGGAATTAGCTCATAAAATAATTACAATATTTCTAATAAGAAATAATACAACAAACAAGGGAATCAGGTGAATTAGGTGAAACTGGCTCAAATTTGAGAATCAAAACAATTCAAAATTGGGTCAAAGTTGAAGCCTATAGCAGAGGTTTGGACATGGTTATTGTGAAATATTGTGAAATATATGACGTACAATTCAATGTAAGCTTAATACATTTATCTATAATAATCTTTTCCACTCTAGGTACAAGGCCTGAAATTTTGGGGGGATGGGGCCAGTCGATTAGATTGACCCCAGTATGCAACTGGTACTTTATTTATTGATCTTGAAAGGATGAAAGGCCAAGTTGACCTTGGTGGAATTTGAACTCAGAATGTAAAGACAAACGAAGTACCGCTAAGCATTTTGCCCGGCATACTAATGTTTCTGCCAAGCTCGCCGCCTTTATCTATAATAATAGAATGCTTAGTGTGTGTATCTGTCAGTCACACTAGGCAAAGAAGGGTAAAATAACAGATGAATTGGCAGTGGGTGGTAGTGATAGATCCTAAAGTAGGTAGCCAAAAATTTAAAGGATTTGCTCTGAAGACCCTAGGGAAAAAAGGGTAAAACAATAAATGGCTGTGAGTGATGGTCAGAAGTGGCTAACTACAGGCAAACTGTAGTGAGCTCTGAATTCCCCAATATTTTAATGAAATGAAATTTTTACTGTAAATTATATTTATCAATTTCACACACACACACACCCATGCACACACACATACACACAAAGGCATATATATTACATACAATAAAATGATTTCATCAGTGTTAAAAGTGTAAACAAACATACGTTCGTGTGCACACATTCATACACTCACACACGCATATGCACATGCATAGATGTATATAAATAGGCATGTGTATGTATGAGTATATATCATCATCATCGTTGTTTAACGTCCGCTTTCCATGCTGGCATGGGTTGGATGGTTTGACTGTCAACTTGCAAGCCAGAAGGCTGCACCAGGTTCCAATCTGCTTTGGCAAGGTTCCTACAGCTGGATGCCCTTCCTAACGCCAACCACTCCGCGAGTGTAGTGGGTGCTTTTTACATGCCACTGGCATAAGAGCCAGTCAGGCCACCAACACAGCATGATCTTCTTTAATGCTGTAGAAAATTCCACTGCCACTTGTTCATCAGCTGATGCACTTTCACTTTGCTTCGTAATGGAGTGATAACTTCTTCACTTGACCATCCTTGACTTGCCTTGAACTCTACATCTTTCTCATCTGGATATTTTTCCTTCAGGTCCTCAAAGACAACGCTTTCACTTGAATGATTTATTGATTAATAGTAACACCCTGACGATTCAACCTAACAATCCAAAGAGAAAGAAGACTTTCCATTTCTTCAATGATTTTGATTCCTTCCTTATTGATGACAGTGTTCTTCATCCTTGGGGCTTCAGATTTGATATGTGCTAAGATTTTGTCCTTATTATGTACAATCATCGATACAGTTTCCACCTTTTTCACAGCCAGTTTATCTTCCAGTATTATAGCATGACACTTAGTACATTCACTATGAATTTTCTCAGGAGCCATGGGTGGAAAAATAAAATCACAAATGAATGAGAATGAGAATGTAGCTGATACACAGATGTAAACAAATCTGGCTACAAAAACAATCATGGGATGCATGAGAGACTATGATGCGTAACAATAGATATTGGAACTACAGTGCAATATGAGTTCTGTAAGACGATAAATAAGACAATACAGCTGATTTCATGATTTCATTCATTAAGATCATGCAGTTTGTGACATATCATACCATGGTCGACATTGTCAAAGGCTTTTACAAAATTGAAATATATCACATCCATGCCCAAGTCATTCAGTTACTGTTTTAACACCCAGTTGTAGTGTTGCAGAAGTTGTGTTAGACAGCTTCTACCCGATCAAAATCTATGTTGGGTGTCATTTTCTTCAAGGAACGCAATTAGTTTCATGCAGACTACTCATTCTATGATTTTACTGATGTGGTACCTGTGCTGGTGGCATGTGTAAAAAGACTCGAGTGAGGTCATTGCCAGTACTGCCTGACTGGCCCCCATGCTGGTGGCACGTAAAAAGCACCCACTACATTCTCGGAGTGGTTGGCGTTAGGAAGGGCATCCTGCTGTAGAAACTCTGCCAGATCAAGATTGGAGCCTGGTGCAGCCATCTAGTTCGCCAGCCCTCAGTCAAAATCGTCCAGCCCATGCTAGCATGGAAAGCGGACGTTAAACGATGATGATGATGTGTGAGGTTAGAGAGATAGGCCTATAATTTTTAGTATCTACTCTGCTTCCTCCCTTATGGACAGGGCATATTATCCCTTCCTTCAGTTTCTCTGGGAGCTTACCACTTGCAAGAAAGCTCTTAAAAGAGAAGCTGCAGTGGTTCTGCAAAGGCTTGTTTGCATGGTTTGAGAAGGACCACTGGAAATCCTTCAGGGACAGCAGCCTAGTTTGTGTCAACCTCATCTATGGCTAGTGTTACATCATCTTCAATGTTTATATACTCAATTTTTGCCTCTTTGGTTACTGGTAATGTGGCAAAGAATTCCGCTGGTTTGTTCACTTGCCTGTGTCCCAGAGGTGTAGTGAACACACTTTGGAATTGTTTGTTCAGTATTTCACTTATCCTCATGTGGTTTCCTGTGAGGGAACTATCTTTTTGGAAGAGGTGTCTTATCTTGTAGGATACTGAGACTATTTCTTTGGCAAACTTAAAGAAAGCTTTAAGGCTCGACTTGATATTTTCTATAACCCAAGCTTCCTTATGTGTTCTCTCCTTTTCATGAGACTGATGCAGACTTCTCTCAATCTTCAATTGCGCATGCATAGATGTATATAAATAGGCATGCGTATGTATGAGCATATATCATCATCATCATTGTTTAACGTCTGCTTTCCATGCTGGCATGGGTTGGATGGTTTGACTGTCAACTTGCAAGCCAGAAGGCTGCACCAGGTTCCAATCTGCTTTGGCAAGGTTCCTACAGCTCGATGCCCTTCCTAATGCCAACCACTCTGAGAGTGTAGTGGGTGCTTTTTACATGCCACTGGCGAGACTTCTCTCCATTTTTGGAGTGCTTGCTCAGGCGGCAAATTTTCCACAGACATAACAAAAATTGTCTGGTTGCTCCACACACAGCCTCTCCTATTCATGATCTAACACAATGAACAGTTAAAACAGTAATCACACAGAATGAGATATATATATATACCACACATGACAGCAGTGCAAACGACACAGAGTCACCAAGAACAAACTGACGTATTTGGCGTTTGCACACAATATGTCAGCACCATCTATTGCTAAACTAAATAATGAACTTTCTCATCATTTGTTTTATTACTGTTATTTCTTTAATTTTTAATTAAAACAGCTTTCATTTAATTTTGAGATGCTGTGTGTTTGTTTCAATTACTTTAAATATAACAAAGAATTTAGTAAAATAACTTTGTTATCATGAAGCTAGTGTTAGAAACATAAATTGTGACTAAGGTTTGGTGGAAGATTTTAATTCAAAGCTTATGAAAACAAGACATTTGTACTACAGAGCCAGAGGCGGTTTCAGCTGGGTTGGTATCAAAAGGGTTAAGAATTGTTTCTCTATTATATATCTTAACCCTTTCGTTACTGTATTCATTTTGAGATACTCTGTGTTTCTTTCAATTATTTTAAATATAACAAAGAATTTAGTAAAATAACTTTGTTGTCATGAAGCTAGTGTTAGAAACATAAATTGTGACTAAGGCTTGGTTGAAGATTTTAATTCAAAACTTATGAAAACAAGACATTTGTACTCAGATCCAGAGTCAGTTTCAACCGTGTTGGTAACGAAAGGGTTAACAAATTTTATTATACAGCCTATATCTAGCTGAAAGTATAGTTATAATCTTGCGCATGCGCATAACTCAAAATCCTGGCGTGCTAGAAAAATTCCGTGTGCGGATTCCGAATCAGCATCCTCGATTTAGTCTAAAAACACCATGTTTTTACCCCAGTAGCAAAAGCTTTGTTGTCCAGTGCGATGAATGGTTACAAAAGATAGGGGAGGTAACTCTAAAATCTAAAATAAAAATTAAATGAGGGCTGAGTTAGATCTATGGCATATACAAAGATAAGTACCTAGGTACCTGAGAGATATTAAGCTTTTTCTTCACGGAGGTAGGAGGGAGACCTAATGTTCTGAGTTGTCATTGTATTTGCTGAAAGCCAGAATAATTTCCCTCTGCAAACATCTTAATTTAGATTTCAAAAACATTTTCCCTGCCCTTCTCAATTAGAATTAATCATTAATTATGATTTTTCACTTCACTTAAAGGTATAATTATAATGAACAAGGCGGCGAGCTGGCAGAAACGTTAGCATGCCGGGCAAAATGCTTAACGGCATTTTGTCTGCCGCTACGTTCTGAGTTCAAATTCCGTCAAGGTCGACTTTGCCTTTCATCCTTTCGGGGTCGATAAATTAAGTACCAGTTACGCACTGGGGATCGATATAATTGACTTAATCCGTTTGTCTGTCCTTGTTTGTCCTCTCTGTGTTTAGCCCCTTGTGGGTAGTAAAGAAATAGGTATTTCGTCTGCCGCTACGTTCTTAGTTCAAATTCCGCCGAGGTCCACTTTGCCTTTCATCCTTTCGGGGTCGATTAAATAAGTACCAGGGGGTCGATATAATTGACTTAATCCGTTTGTCTGTCCTTGTTTGTCCTCTCTGTGTTTAGCCCCTTGTGGGTAGTAAAGAAATAGGTATAATTATAATGAACTAAAAATTTATGACTTACTACATTATGTGAGACACATCCTTCAACATACACAAACACATTTTACTATGCGTTCTTTTTGCTAGGTAACGTCTGTTAGCCATTCTCTAAATTCATTGCTGTCCTACTTTTTGACTGCTGTTCCTCCCTCATAGTAATCTTGAAAACAGCCTCTTACCGATTGGGTTAAGTGTTGTTTCATCACTGAAACTTCTTTGAAGTTATTGTTTAGCACCAAGTCAACCCACATTCTAGCTGTAACCAGTTTCTCCCACCCCCTCTCTCTGTGTAGGGGGTGTTTGGGGGGGTATCTAAACCTAGATTATCTAATGACCTTAGAACAGCTGACAGAATTATTAGTATGCCAGATAAAATACTTAACAGTAATCCTTTCAGCTTTACATTCTGAGTTGAAGTTGAGCTGAGGTTAACCCTTTCAGAATTGCTAGAATTGAGCTGAGGTTAACCCTTTCAGAATTGCTAGAACTGAACTGGGGTTAACCCTTTCAGAATTGCTAGAACTGAACTGGGGTTAACCCTTTCAGAATTACTAGAATTGAGCTGAGGTTGACCCTTTCAGAATTGCTAGAATTGAACTGAGGTTAACCCTTTCAGAACTGCTAGAATTGAACTGAGGTTAACCCTTTCAGAACTGCTAGAATTGAACTGAGGTTAACCCTTTCAGAACTGCTAAATTGAGCTGAGGTAAACCATTTCAGAATTGCTAGAATTGAGCTGAGGAGTAACCCTTTCAGAATTGCTAGAATTGAACTGAGGTTAACCCTTTCAGAACTGCTAAATTGAGCTGAGGTTAAGCCTTTCAGAATTGTTAGAATTGAGCTGAGGTTAAGCCTTCCAGAATTGCTAGAATTGAGCTGAGGTTAACCCTTTCAGAATTGCTAGAATTGAACTGAGGTTAACCCTTTCAGAACTGCTAAATTGAGCTGAGGTTAACCCTTTCAGAATTGCTAGAATTGAACTGAGGTTAACCCTTTCAGAATTGCTAGAATTGAACTGAAGTTGACCCTTTCAGAATTGCTAAAATTGAGCTGAGGTTGACCCTTCCAGAATTGCTAGAATTGAGCTGAGGTTAACCCTTTCAGAATTGCTAAAATAAGTACCAGTTGAGTACTGGGATTGATGTAATCAACCAGCCCTCCACCACCAAATTTCAGGCCTTGTGCCTATAGTAGACTAGATCATTTTATGACCTTCCCTTTTGCAAGACAATGGAGCATGATTTGAGGAAGATTTGGTGTTATTTCCAACACCTGTCACTGTAAGTTGAAATACTTGTGGTCTATACTACTGTTACATATGTATCTTATCTACGTAATCTTATCTAATAATTTAGCTATGTAATCTTATCGAATAATTTAGGTATCTGGAATTTCAAATTAAAGAGATAGGTGTTAATTTTGCTCAACTCTTACAGTTACACTAAAGACATTAATTTTTTAAAAAATTATATGCATTACCTTTTTTATTATTTACTTTGTTTCAGTCTCTGGACTGCAGCTATGCTTGGACATCACCTTAAAGAAATCTGTACCTATTCTATTTATTTCTTTTACCAAACCACTAAGGATGTAAACAAACCGACACCAGTTGTCTACTGGTGGTTGAAGAATGACAACACACACATACACATAGTGGACTTCCGCACAGTTTCTGTTTACTAACTTCATTCACAACGCTTTGGTCAGCCTGGGGCTATAGTATAAAAGACACTTGTTCAAGGTGCTGCACAGTGAGACTGAACCTGAAGCCACACGAATGGAAAAGAAGCTTCACAACCACACAGCTATGCCTGTGTCAATATTGTTTTTTTATTTTTCATAAAGTTAGATTTCTTACACCACACCGAATACACGAACTAAAGTTTTTGACATTACTACCGTTTTTATGCCAGGCAGATCCTCTGCCACCTGGCTACTGGTACAACATGCACCCTGTATATTTTATGTCTTTCCCTTGCACCAGTAACCAGCTGGCAGAGGTTAAAACTATTAACGTCAAACAGCGATATTAATGTGGTGATAAGCATAATTTCTTTGTATAGTTACTACTTTTATCTCTTACTAAGATTTTCTAACACCTAATATATTCTTTTATTCCTTTATTCTTTCATAAAAGAATAAAAGAACCCTTCAATGTCATTCTATTGTGTTGTCCAGAAAGTTCATGCTGATTTATAGTAGCTTACCTTTGGACTTATTTTAGAACATAGTCGAGTCCATAAAATAGGGTTTGACTACACCTCCATTTAGAGCACAGTTTAAGCTACCTTTTCGTGGAAGAAGGTTTATGTTCCTGTAACCTGGGTTAATTCTGTAACCCTTTAAAATGGAAGATAAAGTTCATTTCCAGCACTTGATGCTTTGGGAACCAGACAGAAATTGTTGCACCTTGGCTGGGATGTGTTACCCCACCCTCCATATTCACCAGATATTGCTCCTTCAGATTTCCACTTATTCAGGTCTCTGCAGAATAGTCTTAATGGTAAAAGTTTCAATTCCTTGGATGACGTAAAAAGATACCTTGATGAATACTTTGCCATGAAACCATCATAATTCTGGGAAGAGGGTATTTTCAAGTTAAAGGAAAGATGGAGACACATTGTGCAACAAAATGGTTCATATTTGGTTGATTAAAAATGTAATGGCAAGTATTTAAAGGCGGTGAGCTGGCAGAAACGTTAGTATGTCTGGTATTTCGTCTGCCGCTATGTTCTGAGTTCAAATTCCGCCAAGGTCGACTTTGCCTTTCATCCTTTTTGGGGTCGATTAAATAAGTACCAGTTACGCACTGGGGACGATATAATCGACTTAATCCGTTTGTCTGTCCTTGTTTGTCCTCTCTGTGTTTAGCCCCTTGTGGGTAGTAAAGAAATAAGTATTTATTGATCTTTTTCTTTCCTTTAAAAATCGGCACAAACATCCCGGACAACCCAATAAAAATATACCATCACATCATAGAAATTTTGAAGTGATGAGATAATGCACAATTTATTCAAACCAATTTGAATAAATAAGCATTACATTCCACAGAATAATCTGAATGCTAAGGAGTGAAGTAAAATATATGCAAAGGAAAAATAAGAAAAAAAGTAAAAGACTATAGCTGAAAGGAAACTGCTTGTTCATGAGGGCTTATGCTATAGTTTTATTTGTACAAAAAGCAAACTTATCTATTATCGAAAAAGACAAACATAGATAAAGAACTGCTTATATAATACATAGAAACAGAAGGAAAATAAACAGTATGATCTACAATGATGAACTTTTATTCACTATAGGCACAGGTGTGGCTGTGTGGTCAAGGAGCTTGCTTCCAAAGCATGTGAGCTTGGGTTCAATTCTACTGCATGATACCCTGGGCAAGTGTCTTCTACTATAGCCCCAGTTCGTCCAGTCTTGCAAGTGAATTTGGCAGATGGACATTGAAAGAGGCCTATCGTGTGTTTGTGTGTGTGTTCGTGTGTGTGTGTGTGTGTGTGTGTGTGTGTGTGTGTGTGGGGGGGGGGTGTTTTGCCTTTCACTTCAGCTTGACAATTGCTGTTTAGCTTGTTTACAACCCTGATACAATAAATATCAGGCTTAAAATATAAAGTGTGGCTGTTGCCAGTACCGCCTGACTGGCCCTTGTGCCGGTGGCACATAAAAGCACCCACTACACTCTCGGAGTGGTTGGCGTTAGGAAGGGCATCCAGCTGTAGAAACTCTGCCAGATCAGATTGGAGCCTGGTGAAGCCATCTGGTTCGCCAACCCATGCTAGCATATAAAGCGGACGTTAAATGACAATGATGATGGAGTTGATTTGTTTGACGAAATCCTTAAAAGCAGTGCCCCAGCATGGCCACAGTTCAATGACAGGATGATGATAATTGAAAAGGTAACAGCTAAATCCAAGTGATGATATTTCTAAAGCCAATTTAGAAAATGAACAGTGATTCACTGAGGAGAAGCTTATCCATGTCTCTTAGTAGGCAAAGATTTCATTCAGGGCCTGCACTTTAGATAAACGTACATGGATCCTACCTTCACATGAAAAGAGAGAATCTCTATTTTTGCTCTTGATACTTGCAGAATAAGGAAAAGTTTAGGGAGATTTGCTTGCTTTTTCCTATCATCATCAGATATAGCTAAATTTAGGGATGAGTTGGTTGCTATTTCTAGTATGTCATTTTGCAACCTAGAAGTTTCTCTTGGTGGGACATACACATCTACATACATTAGCCATGTTTGCACCAAACGTACATACATACATACATATGTGCACCCTGCTTCCGTATCTGTGTGTGTATACATTTTTATCTTTTATTTGTTTCAGTCATTTGATTGTGGCCATGCTGGAGCACCACCTTGAAGAATGTTAATTGAACAAATCAACCCCAACTGGTTTTAAAACCTGGTACTTATTCCATCGGTCTCTTTTGCTGAACTGCTAAGTTGTCAAGCAGTAAAGGGGGACAAACACACACACACACACACATATATATATATATATATATATATATATACACATACAATGGGCTTCTTTCAGTTTTCATCAACCACATCCACTCACAAACCTTTGGTTGGCCAAAGGCTATAGTAGAAGACGCTTGCCCAAGGTTCCATGCAGTGGGACTGAACCCAGAACCATGTGATTGTGAAGCAAACTTCTTACCACTCAAATATCTAGCAGTGTGATCAAACATGGAGCCAAGTGGTTGTGAGACAAATTTCTTAAGCTTGTGCTCTACATTTAAGCAACCTGTTGGAGCATATTAGGTAACACTACAGGACAAAAAATACCTATTATTTACATCCTAGTGTGTCTATCAGCTATTAACTACAAGTAGTAATGATATAATATTGTATAAACAGAGTCTGGTTTTTACACTTCACACACAAACTGAATGTGGGCACCTTTATGCAGTCAACTATGCTACAGTGAAAAGCAACCAAATCTTCCTTCAGTCAAATACTCATTTGTTACCAACCTGGCTGAAACCAGTTCTGGATCTGTAGTACAAATGTCTTGTTTTCATAAGTTCTGAATTAAAATCTTCCACCAAACCTTAGTCACAATTAATGTTCCTAACACTAGCTTAATGATAACTTACGTTCTGAGTTCAAATTCCGCCGAGGTCGACTTTGCATTTCATCCTTTCGGGGTCGATAAATTAAGTACCAGTTTCGCACTGGGGTCGATATAATCGACTTAATCCGTTTGCCTGTCCTTGTTTGTCCCCTCTACGTTTAGCCCCTTGTGGGTAGTAAAGAAATATATATTTAAAATAATTGAAAGAAACACAGAGCATCTCAAAATAAATGCAGTAACGAAAGGGTAAAAGGGTACAATGAAAATATAGCTGTAGATATACAAAAATAGGGCCAAACAACAGCACGTTATATAAAGATGTTACTGCGTACATAAGGTGTCCTGACAAATAAACTGTTATCTTGATAACGTTTCTATTGTAATATTTTAACTTATATGTTAAAATATTGACACTGAACACCTTTTTGATCTCCATGTGTCTAACACACGTGGACATGCCTACAAAGTCAGAAAACAGCACAGCTACCATGACTTTCGGAAACATTTTTTCACGCTCAGAGTTGCTGAAGCATGGAATAAACTGCCTGCGTCAGTTGTTGACTGCCATGACACTGCATCCTTTGAGGCCCTCATGCTTTCCGAAATCCGCCGAAACTACACCTGATTATATATACACTTTAGATGAGTTGTAGTGCACCTGAGCACTGTACACAATTATTATTATATGACAGTTTTTTTCATCATAAATTACTGTAACTTCTGAAGTTTTGATGGTTGGTAATGGAATAAATATATTTCTTTACTACCCACAAGGGGCTAAACACAGAGAGGACAAACAAGGACAGACATAGGTATTAAGTCGATTACATCGACCCCAGTGCGTAACTGGTACTTATTTAATCGACCCCGAAAGGATGAAAGGCAAAGTCGACCTCGGCGGAATTTGAACTCAGAACGTGGCGGCAGACGAAATACTGCTAAGCATTTCGCCTGGCGTGCTAAAGTTTCTGCCAGTTAACGCCAGACAAAATGCTTTAGGGAATTTACCATAGGTATTTTAGGTTCGAAGTTCAACTTCCACTGGTGTGTTCTTTGCCTTTCACAACAATAAAATAAATACCCACTACCGTGTTCTCTCTCTCTCTCTCTACCTTTTCTATTGCTACTATAATGGTCTCTGCTCCTTGGAGATAGCTGGGCTCTCTGACCACGTTCTTACATTCTCCCCCCACTCTTAGCACTAAACCCAGTCCTTCGTTCTCAGAACGCAGGCCCTCCCGAACTTCCTACTTGTTAAGGTCTTTCCTGCAGGTGTTGACTTAAGGTTGGAGACACACGTTGATGGTTTAGGAAGGTCTGCGAAGGACAGGGTCTCTGCCCTTCCTTTCACACCCGACAAGCGGAAAACGAATTTTTCGGATCCCTACGTTTTAGATGTCGGAGATTCCGAATATGCAAGAAACCACGTTTTCAAAATTTTAAATTCAATAAGCAAATAGATATGTGTATAAAGAGATAGACAGATAGATAGATACGTCTTCCCGGGGCTAAAAACAACAGTAACACCGTCTTCTATAGGACTACCACATTTAGTTGACAAATATATTTTATGAATAAACGGACAGGGATAAATAAATAGATAGACAAATAAATGAAAAAGTTCAAATTTAAAATTGGGGGTGAAATTTGAGCCCCTTATTAAACTTTATAACAACTATTAAACATTGTTTCTCATAAAATTATGTATATTTAATTAACATTGAATTATTATTTACGATTACTTAAGGCAAACACAAGTAAAACGCAAATTCTTTTCACTTTAATATTTTTGTCTATATTTAATTTCGATTTGCACATGTTCGTAAATTCGCTGCGATCTGTTTAAAGCAAACAAAATGAATTTTTCTTTTAATTGGGCGGTAGGGTGGGGTGAAATAACAAAAAAGTGGTTAATATAGGGCGTTACGATTATCAGAAAATCAAAAAAAAAAATGTGTGTAATAGGTGTAAAACAACTTCCTATGAACGAATATGAAAAAAAAAATTCGCGCACGCATCTTCGTAATCTCCGACATCTAAAATGTAGGAATCCAAAAAAACATTGCTCAAAAACTTGCATTTTTCAAGGAGAGGTGCGAAACTGCATTAGCCCCCTATAAAGAAATATATGACAAAATATGTGGGGAAAAAAAAACAGAATCAGAAAAATCGTCTTTTGTAAAGGGCGTTTATATCCGCATTCCATGTCCAAAGAGTTAATTAAATAATTTTCACGCTCAAATTCTCCAAGCATAAAATAAACTACCAGCATCGATTGTCAGCTGATGGAACATCGTGTCCTTGAAATATCCCATGCTTCCCGAAATTCGCGAAACATTACTCCTGGGGACCCATTGCACTCTTTCCACTTAATGGGTCTTTTACTGTTCACTTTTTTTTCTTTTATGTTTCATCCCATAAAATATGCAACACTCTTGGTTTCCTTGCTACTTTTTCTTTCCTCTTTTATCCTTGTATTCAATTTTTCGGCAAAACATTTTAAACAGAAAATGTTTCCCTCACGGGTTTTAAGTGCGAAGGGGAAAAAAAATTGGGTCAAATCGGCCAGGACTAGGGTGATGAGGGTGCGGCAAAAGTGGAAAAAATGATAAATTTTCAACTTTTTTCTCTCGCGAAAAGATGCCTCCCATCATTCCGAAGACTGTGCTGAAAAAAAAAATGGAAAAATCCCCGTCAAAACAGAGAAAATCCAACTTATATGTGGACCGTCCAAATCTGAAACTCCTCTCCATGCTCCGCCCCCTTCCAAAAAATGTTGCCAACAAATTTGTTTGTAATCGTAATTTACACCGTTTGAAAGGTATTTCTATAAACTTTCATGGTCAATATAAGGATTTTTATTTTGACTGGTGAAAGGCAAAGGCGACCTTGACAGAATTTGAACCCACAGCGTAAATCCAAAGGAAATATGGAGATAGAAATTTTTAAATGAGTCTTTTTTATGGCAAAATCTGAATCTCAATTATCGAAAACGACGAAATCAAAAGAAGAAGGGGAAAAAAATCGAAAACAACAACCTGTTACAAAAATCTTATTAATACCGATGTACCTAAAAACATTAAACTTACCTAAACACACCAGGTTCCACATTCGTCACTCCAAGCGCGTATTCAATATATTTCCCAGGTTTAACTCCAAGAGATTCCATGAATTTCTGGGGAGAAGAATAGTCTACTTCTGTCTCAGATGAAGTGTATTTACGTGAATTTACTAAATTATCAAATTGTAAAGAACCTGACGGCGTGTAATTAATGCTATTATTGAGTGACATGGTTAGGCGGTTATATACTTTCGATAAAACCCGATTTGTCAACATCGTCAAAACGATAGATGCTATAATTAAGTTTAAGGGCAGAAAATGTATTACTTATTTACTCATAAAGTGTCGTAAAGCAAACTATCAGTCAATGTATTCACTTATTTGAAATAAATAAAAACTTTTGTTATGTAATATTTACGGAGCAACCTTAATGCTACATTTTGTTTACGTCAAACGGTTAACACTAGCAATAGATGACCTTTGTATTTTATACCGGTTACTTTCGTTTTGCAGTCAAGATAAAATAGTTGTATTCAAAACATTTTTAATGTCATATTTTCGCACCTCATCTAAAAGCTACGTTAAACTGCAACTACTTAGACTAAAATTGTTTAAAATTACTAATTTATTTATTTTATTATTATTATTATTATTTAATTGTGGAAGGTGTTTGTAAGCCATTTAAGAAACACACAAAAGCCGTTCGATTCACTTCAACATTTAAGTTTAATTTGTCAAAATATTTTCGTCGCTATAAGACAAATTAAACTTAAATGTTGAAGTGAATCGAACGGCTTTTGTGTGTTTCTTAAATGGCTTACAAACACCTTCCACGCTGTAATTGTTTTCGTTCGAGCACACGATCTCAGATCAAATCACTTGCTATGCAAGTACATCTCCGTAATATTATTTAATTATTATTTTATTATTATTGGCAGACGCCCATAAAATTACTAACCATCTTACAAACAATAAACTCTGAGCACCTTTTCAAACTCCACCTGTCTAACACCCGTGGACATATTTACAAAGTCAGAAAACAGCACAGCTCTCATGACTTTCGGAAACATTTTTTCACGCTAAGAGTTGCTGAAGTATGGAACAGACTCCTGGCATCAGTTGTTAGTTGTCGGAGCACTGCATCCTTCAAAACTTCCATGCTTCCTGAGATTCGCCAACACTACACCTGATTTCCCCCCCTCCATACACACGCAAGTATGTATCTGACTCATACACTGTTCACTTTCCACACATTTGTACATTACTGCATATGCTTTATACGCACTTTTGACAAGTTGTGGGGCACCTGAGCACTGTATACAATAATTTCATTATTATTAAAGTCAGAAACAACTTTATAATATCATTAGAATCAATCATGTGTAACGTATATATAGTGTTGGTGTATACATATCCGATTAACCAATATCCAAAAATGAAAATGGAAAAAGAGGGACAAGAAAATGAAAGAGAAAAAAAGAAAGGAAAAGGGTAAAATAAAACACCAATGCAACTCCAAGTGCCTCGATTGGTTTAATAGAACCGACTTAGGGTTCAACAGAACCTACTGAAGCAAGCCAACATGCTCGCGGCATTACCACGGGCAATGGCGAGGCTAAGGCGTTGGAACAGCCAAGCACCCTCATGGGCAGTGGTTCCCAAACTTTTTGGGGGTGCTGCCCCTTGACACCCAGACAAACATTCATACCGCCCCCACCCCCAACTAACCATCACAAACATAGACCTCTTTCTGAAGTAAATTCAAAACAACTGTATTTCACAAATAAACTCAACCTAATGAATCCATTATTTTGTTATTTTTACATGAATTGCTACCCGATTATCGCCCCACTTTTTACATCAATCGCTCCCTTGGAACTTTTCACCGCCCTCAGAGGGGCAATACCGCCCACTTTGGGAACTACTGCTCATGGGCATCACCTGACACCTTGGTAAGGCGAGCTGCCAACGATAACAAGAACTTTGCCGTTACCGGCCCAGCTCCTCTATTCTGAAAAATACTTCGTGAACGAACTTGTGAATTATTTTTCTGCAAGATCACATTTGATCATATTGCATCTTCTGCTATTCATAACCATAGATTTCAGTTACGCGTGCAACCGCATGATTTCAACCGCAGTCAGACACATTTAATTTTGTTCACACGTCCCTATTTGAGAGGATGCCAGGCTCACCATTTCATTTGATTAAAAATGTTCAGACATCTCTCTCTCTCTCTCTCTCTCTCTCTCTCTCTCTCTCTCTCTCTCTCTCTCTCTCTCTTTTCTTTTTGTTTGGTTTGGTCGCGTGGACCTGAGACACCTGGAAAAAAATTAGATTACAATTACAAAAAATTTGAGAGGAAAATTTTTTCCAAGGGGGCGAGGAGAGGAGTTATGGAAAAACGGACTTTCGAATCAAGAAGACCACATAAGTTGGAATTTCTCCGTTTTGACGGGGATTTTTCCCATTGCTTTTCACGACAGCCTTCGAAATGATGGGAAGCATCCTTATATGAAAAAACAGTTTGGAAAATTTACGAATTTTTTTTATTCTCCTCCCCAGCCTCTTAATGGTGATACCAATGGATCAAACGCGTGTTCCATTGGTGGGATATAAGCACCAACAAAAATGACAATTTGAATTTTTACACCCACCTTAATTAAGCGAGGCCGTGTGTGTGTGTAAGAAAAAAAAAACATTTTCTAACAGAAAGGTAGGCTATTTAAAATTAATTCTTTCAGGAGTGGCTGTGTGGTAAGTAGCTTGCTAACCAACCACATGGTTCCGGGTTCAGTCCCACTGCGTGGCATCTTGGGCAAGTGTCTTCTGCTATAGCCTCGGGCCAACCAAAGCCTTGTGAGTGGATTTGGTAGACGGAAACTGAAAGAAGCCCATCGTATATATGTATGTATATATATATATATATAATATATATATATATATATATTATATATATATATAATATATATATATATATGTGTGTGTGTGTATGTTTGTGTGTCTGTGTTTGTCCCCCTAGCATTGCTTGGCAACCGAAGGTGGTGTGTTTACGTCCCCGTCACTTAGCGGTTCGGCAAAACAGACCGATAGAATAAGTACTAGGCTTACAAAGAATAAGTCCTGGGGTCGATTTGCTCGACTAAAGGCGGTGCTCCAGCATGGCCGCAGTCAAATGACTGAAACAAGTAAAAGACCTTTTTTTTTTAATCCCTGTGGATAAAATACCAGAAATGACCTCAGGCTCTCCAATATTTTAACTTATAAACAGAAACAGTCAGGAACGGGGTTGAAAAGAATAATAAATTTTCGAATTTTTTTATAGCATAAATGTGTTTATGGGGAGAAAAATATTGAAAAACCTCAATACATGCAAGGGTGAGAAAGAAACGAGAAGGGTTGTCTTGGGATGTGTTAGAAACAACAGCCAAATTTTCCTTAAATCACACTTTTTCCTTTGAAAATATTTACTATTTTCTTTTTTCTTTTTTTTTTTACCGAAAAGGCTCCTCCCATAGTTTTTAAATGCAAAAGAGTGGCCAAAATCAGCCAAGAGGTGGGTGGAGTTTAAAAAAATAAACTTATGTGTTCTTCCTGATCCGAAATTCCGTTTTTCCTAAACTTTTCTCCCTACCACCCCGGAAAAAATTTTCCCCCACAAATTTCTTTATAATCGTAATCTATGCGCAGGAGTGGCTGTGTGGTAAGTAGCTTGCTAACCAACCACATGGTTCCGGGTTCAATCCCACTGCGTGGCATCTTGGGCAAGTGTCTTCTGCTATAGCCCCGGGCCGACCAATGCCTTGTGAGTGGATTTGGTAGATGGAAACTGAAAGAAGCCTGTCGTATATATGTATATTTATATATGTGTGTGTGTGTATGTGTTTGTGTGTCTGTGTTTGTCCCCCTAGCATTGCTTGACAACCGATGCTGGTGTGTTTACGTCCCCGTCACTTAGAATAAAAGAGTATGCCGTTTGAAAGGTGATAAAAAATAGGATCGTGTGAATTTTCCCAAAATCTTCTCCCCACCCTTTCAGAAAACATTTTCCCTACAAATTTCTTTATAATCGTAATCTATGCCGTTTGAAAGGTATTTCTATAAAAATTCGGTTAATATACAGTTTGAGACCCAATAACGAAAACAATAAAAAAAAAAACCCAGCCTACTATGTGTAAAAAAAAAAAATATGTGTAGAAGCGAATATGGAAAAAAATTGGCGCAAACGAACGGGGGTAAGGTGGGGAGAGAACTTTTGGAAAATTCAAAAGATCCGATTTTTCCCTCATAACTTTCAGGAAAATGGATACGTATTGATGAAATTTTATAGAAATGCCGTTCAAATTGCACAAATTATGATTATAAAGAAATTCTGGGGAAAATGTTTTCTGAAGGGATGCAGAGAGGACTGTCAGAAAATTCACACGATCCGTTTTTTTTCCCTCATAACTTTCAGGAAAATGGATATCTTTTAGTGAAATTTTATAGAAACACCTTTCAAACAGCATAGATTACGATTATAAAGAAATTTGAGGGGAAGTTTTTCTCCGAAGGGGTGAGGAGAAGACTGTCGGAAAGTTCACACGATCCGTTTTTTTCCCCTCATAACTTTCTGGATCTAGTTTAGCGCCCGGTCACCAAAACAAAGAAAAACCAGTCTAATAGGTGTAAAAAAAAATGTGTAGAAAACGAATAGGAAAAAAAAAATTTGCTCAAATAACGGGGTGGGGTGGGGGAGAGAACTTTCAAGGAATATTCTTAGTAAAAAATAAAAGAAGTTTCTAGTTCCATCTTTGAAGAGAAAGTTAACATGTGTCACAGGAAACTTGCCAAAGAACGTAGTGCAGAAGTAAATCAACAGCCTAAACGATGAGTTAATTTCCTATCTGATACCATACAAAATGAAATCTTAGAGGCATATATTCATAACACCCTACAGTGATCCCTCAGTATTTTGCGGTTCAACTATCACAGATTCACGACTTCGCGGATTTTAAAAATATATATATACTAGCACTATGACCTGGCAACGCCGGGTCATAGTGCTAGTGCATGCATATATAGCTGCATGCGTGTGCACATATACGCGAGTACTGTCCAAATCTCCGACCAATCACATACAGCTAGTTTCGGGCATTTTGATTGGGTTTTAGATACAAAATTCACAAAAAAGTCACTTCTATTGATTTTTTAATGGATTTGTTGGGTGACTGGGGAAATGTAAAGATGTGCACGACCACCCTTGGACGGTTTTGAATGACCATAGAAAGTGCAAGCTCTCTAACTGAAAAATTGTGGATTTGTATAAAGGACACACACGCAGACATTTTGCCGTTTATATATAGAGAGACGAATGCCTAAAATTTTTCATTAAATCCATTAAAATATTAATAATAAATACTATTTCTTAGTCTATGAACAACAAAACAAGCGTAAAATAGCAAAAAAGCATATACGGGGGTATTTGAACTTAAGACGGGCTGTGATTGGTGCAATGGAGAGAGATGACAAATCACAGCTTTCTATTTTGTAATCTGGCCTGTGTAATAGTAACAATCTTTATTTTTTTAAAATCTAAAGTGTTATTGCTTAACAGTTGTCCTTGTTATTAATAGACTACTGTAATGGGTGGATATTAGCAGTACAGGGAGTGTTTTAAAAGTCCAAATACATGTTAAATCACCGTGATCAACCAGGCTATCAGATGTAGTTACACATCGCTGGTTACAATGCGTTCGCATTGTTTTAGCCTTCAAATGACGCCACCCCGCTGGCTAAGCGAGCAGGCCAACAGAAGAAAGAGTGAGAGAAAGATGTGGTGAAAGAGTACAGCAGGGATCACCACCCCTTGCCGGAGCCTCGTGGAGCTTTTAGGTGTTTTTGCTCAATAAACACTCACAACGCCCGGTCTAGGAATTGAACCCGCTTCCTATGACCGCGAGTCCGCTGCCCTAACCACTAGGCCATTGCGCCTCCACACATGTTAAATAAATACTGTAAATATGGTGTCCCTACTTCACAGAAATTCAGTTATCACGGCCGGTCTCGGAACCAATCTACCGCAATAAACAAGGGATCACTGTATATGAGATCAGAAAAAAGTTTGAAGATTGGTATCATACGTGATTTCTCTGGAATGGAACACAAATCAGTTATTGTTGTTATGTTTCTGAAAACCAGGACGTCCACAAAGATTTTCTCATGACTATACTTTGGAGACACTAAGGTTTTTCTGGATGTTTTTTGTTGCCAAATCATTGAGCTGGGCTCAAAATTATGCTGCAACATCATTTGACACACTATGCTGTAATGCATGTACATAAAATCTTATGCAATGAAAAGACTGTGTGGTAAGTAGCTTGCTTACCAACCACATAGTTCTGGGTTCAGTCCCACTGTGTGGCACCTTCGGCAAATGTCTTCTACTAGCCTCAGGCCAACCAAAGCCTTGTGAGTGGATTTGGTAGACAGAAACTGAAAGAAGCCCATTGTATATAACTGTAACCTTATATGTATGTATATTATTATGTATATACTTATATATATGTAGGTGCATGTGCATGTACACTTATATGTATGTGTATATTATATTATATATTATGTTTATGTATATGTACTTATTCTTGTATATGTGTACCTTCTCTTATATTCATAATCTCTGAAGAGGCCTTGGGATATATATGTAAGTATCTCATTTATAACCACATATTACCTTAACACACCTGGCTAATATGAGCATAATGAGATACTCCTATCTACATGGCTGAAACAGCTGTAAGATCTAGTTTATATTCATATTTATTTATACGTATTGTACTTATGGTATCATATTACTCATTGATGCGTACTGTTTTGTTCTGTATTATTGTGTTTGATCTTGATGTTCCTATGTAGTTGGTTAATAAATTATGTGAATGGGTATTATCTGGTAGTGGATGATTGATTAAAGTGTATTCCTCCATTTTCTTATTTTGTATATATATATATATATATATATATATCCGGTCTGGGATTCGAAACCGCGATTTCGAATCCCAGACCGAGCATTGTGACTGTTTATTGAGTGAAAACTCCTAAAGCTCCACGAGGCTCCGGCAGGGGGTGGTGGTGATCCCTGCTGTACTCTTTCACCACACTTTCTCTCACTCTTTCATCTGTTGGCCTGCTCGCTTAGCCAGCGGGGTGGCGTCATTCAAAGGCTAAAACAATGCGAACACATTGTGACCAGCGATGTGTAGCAACATCTGATGGTCTGGTTGGTCACATGATATATTTATATATCTATGTATGTGTATGTGTGTATGTTTGTGTGTCTGTGGTTGTTCCCCCAACATCGCTTGACAACCAATGCTGGTGTGTTTACGTCCCCGTAACTTGCCAGTCATTGAATTTGATTTCGATTTCACTTGTCACAACAGGTCTTCGCAGCAAGCAGAGTTTAGTGTCCAATGAAGGAAAGGTACGCATAAATGAGCTGGTTACACCCCTGGCATAGGCCATGAGGTTATGGTCTCACTTGGCTTGCCGGGGCTTCTCAAGCACAGCATATTTCCAATGGTCTCGGTCACTAGTCATTGCCTTGGTGAAGCCTAATCTTCGAAGGTCATGCTTTACCACATCATCCCATTATATATACAAATAGGTGCAGGCATGGCTGTGTGGTGAGAAGTTTGCTTCTCACATGGTTCTTGGTTCAGTCACAATACAAACCCAGAACCACATGGTTCTGGGTTCAGTCACGCTGTGTGGATTGTAAGTGTACAGAGACATAGTAGTTCTGGCAGTTAAGCAGATGAACAACAGCAAGGCACTAGAATTAGACGGTGTTCCAACAGAACTGCTGTTCTTTTACATTAACCATTTAGTATTGATTATTCCATCAATTGTAATGCTTATTTATTGACAATGTTTTGAATTAATCGTGCATTATCTTGTAGATTTGAGATTTCAATGATGTGATTATTTTGTTTTGGAATGTCACTGTAGGGTTGGTGTGAGAAGCTAGATCTGGTCAGTTTGAGCATAAAACAGGTAGAATATTTGGGCCGGATATGGCCAGTTTAAATGCTAAAGAGTTAGTTAGTTAACTTTTTGGCTCAAAAGCAAAAAGCAAGGCCATGTAGGGGGACATGGAATTAAGTACAGGGTGGTGTTCATGTAAAGGAATTCAGGCCACTTGAGGTCAAGGGAGACTTTGAACAAAGCGGTCGTCGGCATCTTCATCTCGTCTGGCAGCTTATTCCACGGATCCGCAACCCAGACGGAGAAAGTCCCTCTCCTTCGACTGAGATGAAATCGTTGCAGGTAGAGCTTTTCGGAATGACCCCACAGCCGACGCTCTGGAGCAGAAGTAAAGAACAGCTCTTTCGAGAGGTTACACTTTCCGCTTATGATGTGAGCGAGAATGAGATCACCACAGCGGCGGCGTTTTTCTAGAGAATAAAGGTCGAGCGTCTTCAGCCTTTCTTCATAAGACAAACCCACAGACATTTATGTTATAATAACTACAAAAGTTTGCACAAAGACATAAAAAAAAATTGATCGAAGTGATAGTGAACTGTGAGGTAGGTTTTTTTTTCTTACATTTATTAATTACAAAAATAGGGTTCAAATGTCTTCTAAAAAATATAACATTTTGAAGAAATTAATTCAATTAATTCATCAGATTTTTTGTGTAAAATGACATTAGACATTACCATAAACTGGGCTGAATTACAATCCTTACAATATATAGACATATATATTACATATAATATCTATATGTGGAGGCGCAATGGCCCAATGGTTAGGGCAGCAGACTCGCGGTCGGAGGATCGCGGTTTTGATTCCCAGACTGGGCGTTGTGTGTGTTTATTGAGCGAAAACACCTAAAGCTACACGAAGCTCCAGCAGGGTGGGGGGGCGACCCCTGTTGTACTCTTTCGCCTAACTTTCTCTCACTCTTTCTTCCTGTTTCTTGAGTAACGCTGCGATGGACTGGTGTCCCATCCAGCTGGGGTGAACACTTATGCCATAGAAACCAGGAAACCGGGCCCATGAGCCTGGCTAAGCTTGAAAAGGGCGCATAAATAAAAAAAAAATAATATTTATATATGGACATTGGTGTATAATGTATAATATTTAATATATGGGCATCATTATCATCATTCAACATTCATTTTACTTACTCTGCTACTTCTCCTAGTGTGATTTTGGACAAACTTACACACAAGCTCATCATTATAAGTGATAGTGTATGGAGTTTAATTTGTTGTTTTGCTAAGTAACTGACCAACCAGATGCCCTTTCTATTGCTAAACCTCCCAAATTTTTCAAGTAAGGGATTTTTCTTTATTATTCATTAATTTAAGTGCAGAACCACAGGACATATCATTTGGAGGAAAAAATAAAAATAAAAAAAAACCCCAAAAAACAAACAATAGATGTAAATACCAACTTAACCAATTCAGATGAAGGACTAGCAGGTGTTCTGGGGCATAAACGGTAACACAGCCAGTTGGCAAGTGTTAGAAACGAAGTTCAAATCCAGTCAAGCAGACCTGTTGTTCCTTTCTGTCTCAAAATGATTCTTATAATGTCTGCTATCATTTTAACATTTTATTTCTTAAAAAAATTGATTTAATTATATAAATATAATTTTTGGACAAATTGTATAAATATAACCTTTTGACAAGTTGTGGAGCACCTGAGCACTGTATACAATAATTTCAGTATTTTAAATAATTTTAATATATTTTCAAATTACATAGAATATCTGGATTAAACATCAGTCCTAAGATGGATTCAGAGAGAACTTTTTGAATTCTGTTTCTAGTTCTGCATCTTTGTTTCTTTCTGTTATGTGACTACACTTCATGTTCTGAGTTCTTCCAGAACAATCTGTCCGAATGTCTCTATCCTCCTCTATCTTTTTGCCCCCATCATCAGCAGCAACATCATCATGATCGTTATCATCATTATTATCACTATCATCATTGTCTTCATCCTCACTGACTTCATCGTCGTCATCATCATCTTCATCCTCATCATCATCAGATTCTGATACACTGCAATAAGTAAAATAAACGTTATCAAAGTTAAGACATTTTTTAATGTAACAAAATCTATGTGCACGCATGTGTGAATGTGTGTGTAATATCTATTTGTTTTTCTTTTGTTTTATACCTGTATTAGAACAAAGAGGATGGTCTTCATTGAAGCAATCACTTTAGCAACTAAGAGAAATTTATTACTCTTAACCACTGAGATGTGGGTAAGTAGCTTGCTTACGAACCACATGGTCCCGGGTTCAGTCCCACTGTGTGGCACCTTGGGCAAGTGTCTTCTACTATAGCCTCGGGCCGACCAAAGCCTTGTGAGTGGATTTGGTAGACGGAAACTGAAAGAAGCCCGTCATATATATGTATGTTTGTGTGTCTGTGTTTGTCCCCCCAACATCACTTGACAACAGATGCTGGTGTGTTTACGTACCTGTAACTTAGCGGTTTGGCAAAAGAGACCGATAAAATAAGTACTAGGCTTATAAAGAATAAGTCCTGGGGTCAATTTGCTCGACTAAAGGCGGTGCTCCAGCATGGCCACAGTCAATTGACTAAAACAGGTAAAAGTGTAAAAGAGTAAAGCTGATAGACAGCCTCCACTCAGAATGCTCAACCAGCTAGAAATAACAGCCAGTACTCTTGCAAATCTCACCCACCCAAAACAGCCCCTCTACAGTGAACTCTGTTAGAGAATGTGCACTGATAGAGATAGAAAAAGTGGTTTGAGATGTGTTTAAAAGCATCTGTAAAAGGCCTCAACTATGGGTTAGATCCCTGGAATCTTCTAGCCTTGAGCCAATACATGGGGTAATCTCACTCACGCTGATGTTCAAACAGTTGCCAGCAAAAGAACTCCTGTTGCTGAGAAGAAGCACTCATTCCACTTTTAAAAATAATAATAACGAAATTATTGTATACAGTGCTCAGGTGCACCACAACTTGTCAAAAAGTGCGTATAAAGCATATGCAGTAATGTACAAATGTGTGGAAAGTGAACAGTGTATGAGTCAGATATGTGCCCAGGTCACGTTCACAAGAAGACTTTTTGAGATTAGTGTTGTGGAGGGAGTAAGTAGACACTGTGGAGGCGCAATGGCCCAGTGGTTAGGGCAGCGGACTCGCGGTCGTACGATCGCGGTTTCGATTCCCAGACCGGGCGTTGTGAGTGTTTATTGAGCGAAAACACCTAAAGCTCCATGAGGCTCCGGTAGGGATGGTGGTGATCCCTGCTGTACTCTTTCACCACAACTTTCTCTCACTCTTACTTCCTGTTTCTGTTGTACCTGTATTTCAAAGGGCCGGCCTTGTCACTCTCTGTGTCACGCTGAATATCCCTGAGAACTACGTTAAGGGTACACGTGTCTGTGGAATGCTCAGCCACTTACACATTAATTTCATGAGCAGGCTGTTCCGTTGATCGGATCAACCGGAACCCTTGTCGTCGTAACCGACGGAGTGCTTCCATCCAAGTAGACACTGGGTTTTTCCTCCCAAAATGCATGGTGGTACATTTGTCCACAGCCAGCTTGAGTTGCCAGGCCATGATCCACTGCTGCATTGTATCCAGGTTTGATTGCAATAAAGATAAAAAAGAGAAGAATCTATAGTGATGTAGAAGTGAGATCAACAGTTAACTATTTACCTTATATCTTCTTGCCTGTCCATTCGATTAGGGTTATAGTATTCCAAAGAAGTATCAAACATGTCTAGAAAAGAAAGGAAAAGGATAATAAGGGTGTAAGTGCATGTAAAACTATTTGATTTTCAAAGCAAAAACATCCTCATTATCATCATCATCATCATCATCGTTTAATGTCCACTTTCCATGCTAGCATGGGTTGGATGATTTGACTGAGGACTGGCGAACCAGATGGCTGCACCAGACTCCAATATGATCTGGCAGAGTTTCTACAGCTGGATGCCCTTCCTAACGCCAACCACTCCGAGAGTGTAGTGGGTACTTTTACGTGCCATCAGCACAAGGGCCAGACAGGCGGTACAGGCAATGGTCACACTCAAGTGGTGCTTTTTATGTGCCACCTACACAGGAGTCAGTCCAGCGGCACCAGCAACGACCTCGAATGTTTTTTCACATGCCACCAGCACAAGTGCTAGTAAGGCGACGCAGGTAACAATCACGCTCGAATGGTGTTTTTAACGTGCCATCAGCACAGAGGACAGCTTGTTGCTCTGGCAACGATCTCACTCGTATGGTACTCTTAGCACTCCCACTAGCATGGATGCCAGTCATCGAATTTGACTTTGATAGTAATTCCTGTGAACATTACTGTCTTTGTGTCCTGGGATTCATGGGGCTGGATACACGGTTGCCATGGTGTATAAGTGACCAGCATCACAACATTTCTTCTGAATGGGAAGCCAGTCTGATACTGAGTTAATCATTTACAGTTGAGTGGACAAGAGTAACGTGGCATGAATTGTTTTGCTCAAGCATACAACACTCCACCCAGTCCAGGAATCGAAACCACAATCTTGTAATTGTGAGTGGTATACTCTAACCACTGAACCACTTGCATTTGTGAGAAGCTAGGAAAATATATTGAATATATTTTCAGATAATATTATAGGCATGGCTGTGTAGTAAGGAGTTTGCTTCTCAATCATATGGTTCTAGGTTCAGTCCCATTGCACGGCATCTTGGGCAAAGCCTTGTGAGTGGATTTGGTAGATGGAAACTGAAAGAAGACTGTCGTATATGTATGTGTATGTGTGTGTGATAAGTATGCGTTTGTCCCATCTTCATCACTTAGGGGTTTGGTAAAAGAAACTGATTGTGGAGGCACATGGCCTAGTGGTTAGAGCAGCAGACTCACGGTTGAGGGATTGTGAGTTCGAATCTCAGACTGGGCGATGTGGGTGTTTATGAGTGAAACACCTAAGCTCCACACAAAAAAGTGTGGCTATCCACGTGAACTGATGAAAAAAAAAAGGCAGCAAGCTGGCAGAAACGTTAGCACGTGGGGCGAAATGCTTAACGGTATTTCGTCTGCCATCACATTCTGAGTTCAAATTCCGCCAAGGTCGACTTTGCCTTTCATCCTTTCGGGGTCGATAAATTAAGTACCAGTGGCGCACTGGAGTCGATGTAATCAACTTAATCCATTTGTCTCTCCTTGTTTGTCCCCTCTGTGTTTAGCCCCTTGTGGGTAGTAAAGAAATAGGTATTTCGTCTGTATTTATGTCCTGAGTTCAAATTCCGCCGAGGTCGACTTTTCCTTTCATTCTTTCAGGGTTGATAAATTAAGTACCAGTTGTGTACTGGAGTCGATCTAATCTACTGACCCCACCTTCCCAAAAATTTTGGGCCTTGTGCTTAGAGTAGAAAAAGACAAAAAAAAAGACTGATTGAATAAGTACCAAGCTTTTAAAAAAAAAAACCATGGGGGTCGATTCTCAACTTAAGTTCTTCAAGGCAGTGCCCCAGCATGGCCGCAGTCTAATGACTGAAACAAGTAAAAGATATAAACAGAAAAGTGTGAAAAGAAATAACGTAAAAGTAAAACAGAGCTAACTTACCCTCATCATTCCGCTGTGTTTTTTCAAGTTCAATTTTCTCTAAATAAGAATTCTGCAGTTCAACCACATCGGTGCTATTTTTACAGGCTGCATAGAGATCCAGTAATTCTTCATTCAAGGTGAAGAAATTTAGCCCCCATTTGAACTTCCGTAGCAATATTTTACCTAGTTCTGAGAAACCTACAAAAGAAAAAGCCCATATAATCTCTGACATGAATTGTTATTGATAGGAATATAATTATTCAGACAAGTACAATTTACCTTATCTTTATAGATATAAGACATTTGCATCTACCTTACATTTCAATTGTCAATAGATGTCTTATTGCTGAATGTATCAATAGTACAAGTCTAGATTTGAACAAAGAACCTTTATTTCTAAATTAATGGTAATACCGTAAATCCTCGAGTATAGTCCACCCTTGAATATAATACGCAGAGGATTTTTAGGGGGCTGTACCTCTGAAAAACCTAAACCTTGTGTATAATACGCACCCCTTCTCTAACTTGAGTCAAGGAGGTCTATACAACGTCCTTGGTTTGTAAAACTGTATATTTTGACCTTTAAATTTTGGGGGAAAAATGCAGATTATACTCAAAGATTTATGGTAATATTCTTACCTGCAATATAAAGTGTAGCAGCGAAAGCTTCCACACAAGACAATTTGCAGGGACGGCCATAGTTGATAGGGTTGGCAGCAACAAGGTAAGGTAAAAGTCGTGGCTGGTTTCCTTTCATTGAGGAGAATGGTGTCTGTTGTAATTTAGCCCAAGAGCAATCTACTACAGCAATTCCATGCTTTGATATAATATCTCTGTTGAACAAATTAAAAATACAATAAATGCTTATTTTCATTTATTTTATATTGCATTTTATAAATAAAAGTGATGGCCGATGCCAGCGCCTCTTTGACTGGTTTCCATGTTGGTGGCACGTAAAAAGCACCAACCAATTGTGGTCGTTGCCAGCCTCCCCTGGCACATAAAAAGCACCATCCATATGTGGTCAATGCCAGCACCACCTTGACTGGCTTCTGTGTCGGTGGCACTTAAAAAGCACCAACTGATCGTGGCTGTTGCCAGCCACCCCTGGCACCTGTGCCGGTGGCACGTAAAAAGCACCCACTACACTCATGGCATCCAGTTGTAGAAACACTGCCAGATCAGGATGGAGCCTGGTGCAGCCTCCTGGCTTCTCAGACCCTGGTCGACCATCCAACCCATGCTAGCATGGAAAAACGGATGTTAAACAATGATGATGATGATGATGATGTTGGCGACAGATTTATAATAGCCCAACCTCTGGTTCATTGCATTCGTAACAAGAATAACAAGGGTCTGTAATTCAGTGGGAACAAATAGAACACAATGTATCTCTGTTATAAAGCACAAGTTTACCAATTTCTTGTGGATGTTTATATCTTTCATTGATATACGTTGGCAAAAAACACGCATCTCCCTCTCCCTTTTTGCACTCTTGCAAACTTGCACACAATTTCTCCCCAGCAAATCTCCCCCCCCCCCACAATTCATCTTCCTAACATCACCTTCCTCTACAACATATCTTCCAAACACCCCCTCCCATCACACCTGTTCACTTACTACATCCCCCTCCCCTCTATATATCTCACTCTCACGCACTTACCTGCTCACTCACTTTATCCAAACCTTTCTATCATTTCACTTATATACACTTCTCTGTAACTTGGGGGTATGCCCCTGACACATCTTTACCATCTTCTTTCTCTCCCCTCTTCTGTTTTCTTTTCCAACCGAGGTAGCCCTGTATCTCTTTCTACTGCAAGATACTTGGGTTCTGTCCCTCTATCATACTTGAGCCTGTCATCATCTAGAACGAAACCACCTCTCCCAACACTACTGTGTTGAGGGGTCCTTGCCTTGCAAGTCACTTGGTTGACCTCACTGGTGCTAGTGCCATGTATAAAGCACCTTGTACATTCTGTAAAGCAGTTGGCAATAGGAAGGACATCCAATCACAGAACCCATGCCAAAGTAGACAGTAGAGCTTGGCATAGTCTTCTAACTTGCTGGTTCCTGTCAAACCATCCAGCCTATGCCAGCATGGAAAGCGGAC
Organism: Octopus sinensis; assembly: GCF_006345805.1. Classification (NCBI taxonomy): domain Eukaryota; kingdom Metazoa; phylum Mollusca; class Cephalopoda; order Octopoda; family Octopodidae; genus Octopus; species Octopus sinensis. The sequence goes on along the minus strand of NC_042997.1, from coordinate 193,190,849 downwards.
AGTAAATGACGATGACAATGAAGTAAATGATGATGATCACACACACACATACATATGTGCTCTCCTAGGCAAGTTAGGAGAACATGTCTGAAAAGTATGAGCAAGACATGGTCTTCTGATCTGACTTTGAAAAGAGTAACACTGAATAAGAACTGACTCAAATCATGATGGTCTATCCAACCCATGCCTACATAGAACTCATTTGGATTTGAGGGACCGTGAGTTCAAACCTAAGCTTCACACAGCTCTGGCAGAAAGTAATGGTGAACTTCCACTGACTCTTTCCCCACAACTTTCTATCACTCTTTCCTCCTGCATCTAGCAGCTCACCTGTGACGGACCGGTGTCCCATTCAAGTGGGGAACCTATATACCAATGAAAGTGGGAAATCAGCCATTAGGAGCCAGGCATGGCTTGAGAAGGAACAAACAACAACAACATTGTATACTCTTTTTACTTGTTTCAGTCATTTGACTGTGGCCATGCTGGAGCACAGCCTTTAGTCAAGGAAATCGACCCCAGGACTTATTCTTTGTAAGCCTAGTACTTATTCTATCGGTCTCTTTTAAGTTATGGGGACGTAAACACACCAATATTGGTTGTCAAGCAATGTTTTTTTGGGGGGGGACAAACACAGATACACACATATATATACATATATACGATGGGCTTCTTTCAGTTTCTGTTTACCAAATCCACTCACAGGGCTTTGGTCAGCTCGAGGCTATTATAGAAGACACTTGCCCAAGGTGCCACGCAGTGGAACCATGTGGTTTGTAAGCAAGCTACTTAACACACAGCCACTCTTGCGCCTGTATAATTACCAAATATTTCAACATGCAATACTGAATTCAAGTCCTTTTAAAAACTTACACAAGTTAAAAGAAAGCGGTTATTATCCTCAGACCAGAGTTCCCATTAAGCTTTGTCACCTGTACCATTGAACATATATCTATTGTTAAGCTACATGCAATGACCAGTAAGCAAGAGTGTAGCCCTTAGTAAAGGACTAGTGAAAAAATACCTAGGGACATGCTTTGCACGAAAATCAAATGGTAAGGTAAGTGTTGACATACCTAATACAGTCTGTCAAGAAATATATCTAATTAAAGTTACATAGATAGTAATAAGGAAAAACAGTCATTAGCTTAATTATGAATTTTGATCAAGAAATAGCAAGGGAGACAACTTCAGAATTTATTCAAAAGTAACACGTGGGCAATGTTGTGGTGAATGTGGTCTTGATAGAGCAGTGACAATTCTGGACATGTCCCAGTGGAATGCTATCTTTAGCAGTACTTCCAAAGATGACTACTCTCTTTACTCTTTTACCTGTTTCAGTCATTTGATTGTGGCCTTGCTAGAACACCGCCTTTAGTTGAGCAAATCGACTACAGGACTTATCCTTTGTAAGCCTAGTACTTATTCTATCGGTCTCTTTTACCGAACTGCTAAGTTATGGGGACATAACACACCAGCATCGGTTGTCAAACGATGTTGGGGGGACAAACACAGACACACAAACGTATACACACACACACATACATATATATGACAGGCTTCTTTCAGTTTCCGTCAACCAAATCCACTCACAAGGCTTTGGTCAACCCGAGGCTATAGTAGAAGACACTTGCCCAAGGTGCCACGCAGTGGGACTGAACCTGGAACTATGTGGTTGGTAAGCAAGCTACTTACCACACAGCCACTCCTACACCTAAGTATGTTTTTTTTTTTGTGAACAAACACAGGTATACAACACCCAATGGATACATTATGAGGAATTCCATGACAATAATGAATAACCAGTAGGTGAGAGGGATATTGTGAAACCAATAAGTTTGTAATTTTTCTCAGTAAAATACTTACATGTTTAGAATATGTTAATTTTTAAGAATCATGCAAAGCTTACCTGTCATCAGGAGAAACGCATTTTTTCCCTTCTGGAGTCAAAATGATACCAGAAAATCTTTGGTGTAAATTAAGAGTTTTAACCAAATTTAATCGCACTAACTTCCTGCCTGAACATTTTTTTGGATCACACTGCTCCATGTCCCACATGGCCAAAGGAAATGGTATTTTGTTTTCAGTAGAATTTGATGAACATTGAGAAGTATTTTCTTCTGAAATGAAAATAGAAACAAGTTTAAGCCTCAGGTCAGCTTTAACACAGCAAATCTATGACCAAAAATGCTCAGTTGTAATTACCTTGTCATTTACCTCTCTGGCTTAGTGTATATAAGGCAACATTACTCTATGGTGGTGTGTTACTTGTTTTAGACAATCAGCCTGAGGAGACGTATTGAGTCAAGTACATCAACATCAAAATAAAAATCAAATGGAAATTGTAGTTGTGATACCTGTGCTGTTGGCATGTAAAAAGCACCATCCGAATGTGGCCGATGCCAGCGCTGCCACGACTGGCTTCCATGCCAGTGGCACATAAAAAGCACCAACCAGTCATGGCTGTTGCCAGCCTCCTCTGGCCTCTGTGCCAGTGGCACATAAAAAACACCCACTACACTCATAGAGTGGTCGGCATTAGGAAGGGCATCCAGCTGTAGAAACACTGCCAGATCAGCCTGGTGCAGCCTCCTGGCTTCCCAGACCCCAGTCGAACCATCGAAACCATGCTAGCATGGAAAATAGACGTTAATATGCATGCAATTACAAAGATATCTCCGCTCTAAGCACCAACACAGAAATATCAAACTGTTCTCTCTCTCTCTCTTCCACCATTTCCTTCATTCTTTGTATTTCTAGCTTGTTAGAGAGAAACAGACCAACTTATATGGAGTAATAACTTTACATTAAGGAGTTGAATGAACAATTTCCTCTAATTCAGACTGCCTCACAGAAAAGATGTCTTGGAGGATGGTGAGGGAGATGAGCTGGACACAGCTACTCTGACTCATGGGACTCACAATCAAATGAATAATTCAATTATTTGGGTGGTAGACTGGATCTACTGCTTGGTTTAACACCATTACTTGGTCTTTTGGAGCCTTTAAGCAGAGTCCACTCTGGTGCAAACACCCAAGCCAGGTCTCCACTTTAAGGACACCTTCCTCCCTCTCTTCCAAAAGTTTCAGAGGCTCTGAAAAGTGTCATGAGCATTGCATTTTCCCCTGCCTAAAAGATAGAAAAAAAATACTTCCTTTCTCTTGATTAGAGCCATTGTACTCAACTGCCTTTAATCAATGAAATCTAATTCCTGTTTGAGTTACTCTCAACAGAAGAGTGAAACTCAAGTGTATTGGAATCCAAAGAAACATTTATCAAATGTAAAGTGCAGCTGTTGTTTACAATGGTGAACTATGTCACACTGTGGTACCAGAGTACAAAATACAGAGAATCGCTTTCTTAAGCCGTTCGAATATACCTCAAGCATATTTGAATTGGTATCAAGTTTGTATTTACACACATCATTGCTCAGCACTATCATCCTGTATGGTCAGACGGATGGATGAATCGGTCGATAAATAGATAGATCACAAAATCCACAATATTTTTTGCCCGGAGCTAGTTCACGTGTATAATTACTCACCCTTGATTTTAAGGTTTAGAAATCCAAAGAGTGGTGAGTGTGTATTAAATACGAATAAATACGGTAATATACAAACCTACCCCAAAGTCGCTACTGTACTTACTTCAAACTGGTACTCCCCTAAATAGTTATATCCATGTGCAAGTATGCATGAGGAATGCAACGTCAACATTGGCATAACAATGGTATCACAGACTGAGATAATTGTGAATATTAGAAACGGAGGCATTCTTTCGATATAACTCGACAAAATCAAAACACTTCACTTCGGGTATTTCCGTGGAAGCAAATGACAGTTCGATTCTGTTTTCTGCTTGGAAATTTGCGGATTTTACATACACACATGAAACGGGTAAGAACAAAAATATGCAAGGCTTTTTTTCTTCAAAACGGGTGAAGTACGTATTCTTTACTCTCACCAGAAGTTTATCACCAAATAAAAATTATTAGGGATCTTGTTCCCGAATTGCTAGTAATATTCGACTGAAAATGTTCAACTGCGCAAAATAAATTCTAAAAGACATGAGTAAAATAATTCTTGGCTCGTCCTACACCGACGAGAAATTTTCTTTTTTAGCGTGGATCCACAGACCTACAATTCGTTGGGTATGCATTTCTATATCATTCGGATCAACGAAGTTCCGCGAGTGGGTATAAATTAAACAAAATTGTTTTCTTAATTTATTTTACGACGGTAAAAGAGGAGACCGTCAAAACAAACATTACCTACCACTGTCAAAAGTTGCTCCGAGTTCGTTAACTTTGACACCGTCATTTTTGTTTTGCCGGAGTTTTTTACGATTATGTGCCGATCGCGGTGTTTCGACTGGACTTTTAGCCTTCTTTCGAGATTTCTGGGTATTTTGTTTACCCATAATAAATTGCTGCTGTCGAAGATAACTTAAGAGACTACGATATAAACGTGTATACAAAATGTAAGTAAATAACTAAATGCTCCCTTATTAAAAACGGAGGGGAGATAACTCTGATATAATTTGGCTGAATTGAGACGGTCACAGTGTTATTGACTCAAGTGTTTAGTGCAATATATCTCCTATTAAGTTATAATACATATTATTAAAGATTCTGTGATTTATTTATTTTCTGATCTTTTCGGTTTGAACAGCAGTTTTTTCTAGCGGTGTCATATGAAATTGTCACCCATAATTATGACCCTAGTATCGATCTATTGCATTTCAATCTATTTTAGGGTTAGGGTTAGGGGTGGGGGAAGGATATCTTTTTTTTTCTTCAGAAATGTAAATAAACCCGATCTGTTTCTTAAACGAGGGACATACGGCACAGAATGTTTTCACCTAAATAGATGTCATTGATTGGTTGAAATTGCAGAAATTGAAGAAAAGCAACAACAAATATTTTACAAACTATAGAATTTTCTCAATAAAGCCAAGAGAAAAAGATGTTTTATAAACACATTCTACCAGTATACGAAGTTTAAAAGTGTTTAGTTACGTGGAAATTATTTTTAAAAACTGCCGGTCAAACCGAAAAGATCCAACAGATTGGGTTTATTTACATTTCTAAAGAAAAAAAGATACCCTAACCCTAACTCTAAAATAGATTGAAATGCAATAGATCGATACTAGGGTCATAATTATGGGTGACAATTTCATATGACACCGCTAGAAAAAAACTGCCGGTCAAACCGAAAAGATCCGAGTTATTTCCAATTACTGTCACTGTAAGATGGCTGGAAATATTTAAGTATCTAACCATAGTCGTTTATTCCACACTAATGCAAAATGTGCTGGCACGCTTGGGATGTCGGCTTGATGAAACGCCTCGATGTTAGGTATGTTGTTCCGTCAGCAAATGTGCGAGATACTATGGTGACACCTCATGTTGAAATGGTTGAGATGTGTTACATGTCTTTTATAGACAGTCCAGGGCTCAGGCATGTCAGAGGACTGTGAGAATTACTTTCTAGGAGTTGGTGGGCTGTGTTATATAATCATCACAACAAACATGAACAATCAACGTCGCCCATTGTCTCCCTTGATAAAAGGACTTTCACTTTGTTTCCCGCCAAAACAATTAACTTGTACAACAACGGCAGTCGAATAAAGTATCTTGTATCGTTAACACGTTGTTTCAGTCTCTCTCATTTTCTTAATCTTTCATACTAAGTACTCACTACTTCCTTTAATACTCAATACTATATATATATAACAACAACATGGTGTCAGAATACTAAAAGAACCCAAAATACAGAAACCAAAGGAAAAAAGAAGTTGAAATCATACTTCAAAGACGAAATGGAAAATTTACCGCATCCAAAAGACCTAGACTTTAATCAGGAAAATCTAGCCGCAGCATGGAAAAAGTGGAAAAAAGAATTCAATCTCTTTTTGATAGCAACAGAAAGTGACATGAAGCCAGACAAAGTAAAAACTTCAATGTTTTTAACTTGCATCGGTTCTAAAGGCCGAGATATCCATTCCACACTGGATTTCGATTCACCCGACGAAGAAATGAACCTTCAGACAGTAATCGAAAAATTCGATGCATATTGTGAACCCAGGAAAAACATAACTTTCCTAAGACACAAATTCTTCACATGTGGACAAGCGGAACATCAAAAATTCGATGAGTATGTAGTAGAGTTGCGCCAAAAGGCACAACAGTGCGAATTCGGCAACCTCACAGACAGTCTCACCAAAGATATTCTGATATGTGGAATCAGAGACATGAGATTAAGAGAAAGATTATTGAGAGAACCAAATTTAGACCTACAAAAAACAATTCAAGCAGGTCAGAGTGCAGAGCAAACACGACTCCAATCAAGGATGCTAAATGCCACATCCGAAACAAGAGATAACGAAATCTCGAGGGTATATAGTCAACACGACAGAAAAGGCGCCAAAACTCAAACAACCCGCCATATGCAATCCAGACATCAAAACGAACAAGGCGGAAGTGACAGAAAGCCCGCGAAGTTTCAAGCGCCAAGTCAACACTACGTCACTAACTGTCACTATTGTGGTTATAATCACAAAAGAAATAAATGCCCAGCATTTCACAAGACATGTGAAAAATGCAAGAAACAAGGACACTATGCAAAAATGTGCAAATCAAGAAAATTTGTACATAAAGTAGAGATACATACCGACGATGAATCAGATGACGATACACATGTACTCGAAATGATCACTGCAAATAATTCCCGCGTGCACAAAATCGAAAAGTTCAAGACTCCAAAAGACATTTGGACGGTCGAACTAAAAGTGAACAACTCGAATGTAACATTCAAAATAGATACAGGAGCAGACGTAACCGTACTGCCATTCAAAGAATATAGAAATATAATTCCAAAATCACAACTGCAAAAAACCTCAACTCGATTATCAGCTTACAATAACACAGCTATAAAAGTGCTAGGAAAATGCACAGCAGTCATTAAATACAAAGAATTATCAAAGCAAATAAAATTCATTGTTGCAAAAACAAACTCGCACGCAGTTATAGATGCAAAGACAGCTAAAGATCTTAACCTGATTCAGAGAATTTCAAAAATAAATTCGTCGAACACAAACGGCATATTAGAAAAATATGAAGACTGTTTCGGAGAAATCGGCACTTTGTCAATAACACATCATATCACAGTGGATCCACAAATAACTCCTGTAATTCATCCACCAAGATCGGTTCCTTTTTCTATAAAAGAAAAACTCAACAAAGAATTAAAAAGAATGACAGAATTAGATATCATAAAACCTGTTAGTGAACCTACAGACTGGGTAAATTCCCTAGTCATCGTTGAAAAAGCCAACGGAAAACTCCGACTCTGTTTAGACCCCAAGAATCTAAACAAAGCCATAAAAAGGCAACATTTAAAACTCCCTACAGCGGAGGACATTTTTGCACAAATGCATAACCCTAAATATTTTTCAAAACTCGATGCATCTAATGGATACTGGCAAATTCCAGTTGACGAAGAAAGCTCCCATCTTTTAACGTTCAACACACCTTTTGGAAGGTATCGCTTCACACGACTACCCTTTGGAATTCACAGCGCCAGTGAAGTTTTCCAAAAAGAAATTTCAAAAATAATAGAGGGCATAGAAGGAGCAAGAAATTCACAGGATGACATCATAATCTGGTCCAACACTTTAGAAGAACACACAAATAGACTACGACAAGTTTTCGATCGAATCCGAAAGCACGGATTAAAGTTAAATAAATCAAAGTGTATCTTCTATGAATCACAAATCAAGTACCTTGGGCATATATTAACCAGCGAAGGGATAAAACAAGATCCAACCAAAGTACAAGCAATCATTCACATGCCACTGCCAACAAGTAAAAAAGAATTACAAAGATTCCTAGGTATGACAAATTACCTATGTAAATTTTTATCTAACTACTCCGAAGTCACAGCACCATTGCGCCAGCTTCTACAGAGTGACACGTTATGGTCATTCGACAAACCACAAATCGAAGCAATAAAAAAGCTAAAAGAAATGATTACCAGAAAACCAGTGCTACAATTTTATGATCCAGATCTACCAATAAAAATAACTACAGATGCTAGTAAGCATGGGCTCGGAGCGATACTTGAGCAGAAACACAACGAAAGATGGCTACCTGTTTCGTTTGCATCTCGTGCAACAACTCAAGCGGAACAAAACTACTGTCCGATAGAGAGCGAAGCTCTCAGTATAGTTTTCGCATGCAAGAAATTTCATCAGTTTATATACGGAACTCATTTCAGAATCGAAAATGACCATAAACCGTTGAAGCAAATATTCAAAAAATCGATCACTAAATGCCCCCCCAAAATCCAAAGATTTCTACTAACATTACAAAGATATGATTTTGACCTAAACCACATACCTGGTAAAGAATCAATTGTTGCAGATACCCTATCACGTGCATACCTTGAGCAAAATACTCCAGAAGTATCAGACGAAGATATGAAATCGCACATTCATGCAGTAATAAAAAATTACCCCATAACCGACACTAAATTAAAAGAGTATAAAGAAGCCACTGCAGACGACCCGTCTCTACAGACACTCGTCACATATACAAGAACAGAATGGCCCCCAAAAGACAAAATACCAATAAACATCAAACCATTCGTATCCGTTCGTGATGAAATATCAATCGTCAATGGTCTTGTTCTAAAAGGTTCAAGAATAATTGTACCTAAGTCATTACGTAGAGAAGCTCTACAGGAAATACATACCGGACACATGGGTATCGAAAAATGCATAGAGAGAGCGAAGGAATGTATATACTGGCCCGGCATTAACGCTCAAATCAAAGACATGATTAACACATGCTCATACTGCATTGACTACAAAAATCAACAAGCAGCCGAACCACTAATAAATCATGAAATACCTACTACACCATGGTCCAAAGTGGGTACAGACGTATTTCACCTGTCTGGAAATTCGTATGTCACAATTATTGACTATACAACAAGATTTTTTGATCTACACGAAATAAATGATTGCCAGTCAAAAACCGTAATCAAAAAATTAAAAGAAACTTTTGCTAAATTCGGAATTCCGCAAACAGTTGTAAGTGACAACGGTCCAGAATTCAATTCGGCTGAATTCAAAAAATTTGCAAAAAATTGGCATTTTCATCACACGAAGACAAGCCCGCATTATCATCAAGCGAATGGCATGGTTGAGAGAAATATACAGACAATAAAAAAGACGCTAAAAAAGGCATTCAAAAGTGACGAAGAACCTCAGTTAGCGCTCTTAGCATTACGCACGACTAAATTACAAAATGGTGCACCATCCCCTGCAAATCAAATAATGAATAGAACATTGCGAACAAATCTCCCAAACATACTACACGACAAAATTGGTATCAGGCCTCACGAAAAGAAGAAATCAAACATTACAACAGAACTCCCAGAGTTAAAACCACACGACACGGTTAGAATTAAGTTTAACAACAATTGGTTTAGAAGGGGCAAAATAATTAAAAAACTAGAGCAACCTCGTTCATACTTAGTAATAACAGAGGAAGGAAATACAGTCAAACGAAATAGACAACATATTCTTAAAACAAACGAACACGTTCGCATAACAGAAGAATTAGATTATGAAAATATATTTCCAAAGTCAACAAACACGCATGAAAAAACAAAAACAGCACAACTACAGAATTCAACACTACAAAATAATAAAACCACAAAAAGTGGACGACGAATAATTATTCCCTGTAGATACAGATGATATAAATAATAAAAAAAAAAAGGAAGATGTTATATAATCATCACAACAAACATGAACAATCAACGTCGCCCATTGTCTCCCTTGATAAAAGGACTTTCACTTTGTTTCCCGCCAAAACAATTAACTTGTACAACAACGGCAGTCGAATAAAGTATCTTGTATCGTTAACACGTTGTTTCAGTCTCTCTCATTTTCTTAATCTTTCATACTAAGTACTCACTACTTCCTTTAATACTCAATACTATATATATATAACAACAACAGGCTGAGGAGGTCTTGCCCGCTTTCTCCTGACTGTCACAGAAGCCATATTGATTACCCTGGAGACAGTTGTACAGGATACGAGGACCTATTCTTCACAACAACAGAAGGGAAGATTTCTCTATGGTGGTCGCATGTCCAGCTGTTCTCTTTTCTTTTGATCTTGTGGTGAAGACAATGTTGACACTTTTGAGGTCCCGGAGAATTTTTCCTTTGTTCCTAACGAACTGAAAGATGTCTGACAGCAGTGCAAGGATTAATGTCCGAGTTGCTTTGTACAGTTCCGAAGAAATGATGTCTAAAGAAATGACCCTTACTTCTGAACATCTGCGAGATTTCTTTCATAACTTCAGCAAGTGTCAGTGTGAAGTTAAGCTCGTAATTCACAATTTCCTTTGCTAGGTAGGCAATAGCATCCTTTCTGGTTGAAGTTGGCCGTTTGAACACATCATGAAAGTGTTTTGGCCATCTCTTCAATCATTTCTCTGTAAGCAATATTTGGCCGTTAACGAGGAGGAGGACTATGAATCGTAGACGGATTTCGGAATATCGTAGATTCCGTTCGGGTCCCAGTTTTCTGCACAGTTCTGAATTTCGTTTGTTTTATGCTAAATCAGGTATCTTGTATCTCTACGAGCTTTTCTTGCTCTGTATGGCGGATCTGTGAGAAAGCTATATTTTTAAATGATGATGATCGATCATTTTGGTGGGATCAAAGACGCCGATTCATCTCATAAAAAAAAAATTGGGATTTCCTTGGCATTTTTATCAAATTAGTCCTGGTGGTTGCAAATGGCGGGTCCGTCGTGCTCTAGGGCTGTTCAACAGATTCTTGAGGGAGGCCGACTCTTCATCTTTACTGCCTTATTCTGATGGAATTTGACTTATTCTGTCATCTATGTGTTTGAGGAAGTTGGTCAAAATTGTCAGGTCTTTGATGCCCGGGTACATTTTCACCAGAGTAGGTAATGATTTACCCTGCATTCGGCGCTGGACAAGGCAATCTACTGGAAAGCAACTCTATGGCTTGCGTTGCCTATGTATAGGTTTGCAGCTGCAGCTTGAGCTATCCACTTTCACGAGCTGGCTGTTCCACCATCGTTACAAGACTTTTCTAGACTCACGATAGACTGTGATCAGATACTTGAAGAATCGCGCTAGATGAGCAACCTCACTCTGACTCCCTGGTCCAGTTGTAAGATGTGGCTGAGAGAGAGAGAGAGAGAGAGAGAGAGAGAGAGAGAGAGAGAGAGAGAGAGAGAGAGAGAGAGAGAGAGAGAGAGAGAGAGAGAGAGAAAGACAGAAAGACAGAAAGAAAGAAAGACAGAAAGAAAAAAAGAAAGATAGAAAGGGAGAGAGATTGCCTGCATGATATATGCTAGTTTTTCACGCACAGAAAAAAAAAATCTTGTATAGGCCTCTATGTTTAACCCGTTAGAATTTAAACCCACCATATTAGACTCAAATATTCTGTCTGATTCATGTTCAAACTGGCCAATTCCGGCTTCCCACACGTACCCTACAATGTCATTCTGAAAATAAATAACCACACCCACTACCGTAACAAGAGAGGGTTGGTTCACCCCTGGCAGCACTTTTAAGGGGGCGGCACTACTTTTGGGTCTGCTGTAGAAAATATGTATTTTTTAGTGGAGGGCATGGGGCGGCAAACTGAAGAGTTGCCCCGAACGGCACACACTCTAGCTGCGCTAGTGATAACATCATTAAAATCTCAAAGCTATGAGATAATGCAGGATTAATTCAAAATAATGTGACTAAAAAAGCGTTACAGTTGACAGAGTAATCTGAATATTAAAAGAATATTAAGAGAATTTCTGAAGATATGCAGTTTATACATCACGTGGACAGTATTCAAAAGCAGACACATTCATTTCAACCAATTGACTCTTTTGGTTGGATCGCGTGGAAATCTAAGACAAAATTCTCTATTATAACTACTTCGTGGAGGCGCAATGGCCCAGTGGTTAGGGCAGTGGACTCGCGGTCGGAGGATCGCCGTTTCGATTCCCAGACCGGGCGTTGTGTGTGTTTATTGAGCGAAAGCACCTAAAAGCTCCACGAGGTTCCAGCAGGGGGTGGTGGCGACCCCTGTTGAACTCTTTCGCCACAACTTTCTCTCACTCTTTCTTCCTGTTTCTTGAGTAACGCTGCGATGGACTGGCGTCCCGTCCAGCTGGGGGGAACACATACTCCACAGAAACCGGGAAACCGGGCCCATGAGCCTGGCTAGGCTTGAAAAGGGTGACGAAAAAAATAACTACTTCAGAAGTTATCACAACCGAAAAGCAGGAAAAATCTATTATAATCGTTTTATCTTTCTTAAGAGATTATAATTCCTTGCCTTGAATTCATTACCAGGCAACATGACAATGTGTGTGTGTGTGTGTTTAAGTGAATAATTGACGAGGCTCTGCCACTCCTTGGATGCACAGAAATCCAGAACTTCAAATGAAAATCATCGATAGTTTCTGTCAGACTATTTACAACTACTCATATGTAAATAATGATAAAACAAATGAAAAGTATTATCTAATTTTTAATAGGCTAACCGTCAACACACCACTCGATGGCATGAACTAAATAATAATAATAGTAATAATAATAATAATAATAATAATAATAATAATAATAATAATAATAATGATAATGATAATAATAATAATAGTAATAGTAATAGTAATAATAATAATAATAATAATAATAATAATAATAATATAATAATAATAATAATAATAATAATAATAATAATAATAACAATAGTATGTCTGGTGTACCCTTATCGGACGGGTAGTTATGATGGATGTACTGGGCTTCGTATATTTTACCCCAGAGTCCCTTTGATAGCATGCACTGCTCTGCTCTGTCACTCAATAATAATAATAATAATAATAATAATAATAATAATAATAATAATCCTTTCTACTAAAGGCATAAGGCCTGAAATTTGGTAGGAGGGGGACTAGTCGATTACATCGGCTCCAGTGTTTCACTGGTACTTAATTCATCGACCCCGAAAGGATAAAAGGCAAAGTCAACCTTGGCGGAATTTGAACTCAGAACGTTGCGACGGGCGAAATTGTCAAGAACGCGCATTAAGGACCAACCATGTGAAGTACAGACTCGACAACACTACCGACCGTGACAAACGCAGAATGTGTGGTGAATGCCATGAAATTGGCACAACGCAAATACAAAAGACAGCATGACAACGTGGCAAGAATGATCCTTTGGGAGCTCTATGGAAATCACGGCCTACAAAGAGCAAAGACGTGGTATACAAAAACCTCAGGAGGAGTCACCGAGAATGAAAATTGCAAAATCCTGTGGGATACAATGATTCAGTGCAATCACCCGACCAGACATCGGAAAACGGACATTTTTGTTGTGAATAAAAACAAAAAAACATGTATGATAATCGACATAGCATGTTCTGCTGACAACAGGATCAAAGAGAAAGAAGAAGAAAAACTGGAGTGACTGTATGGTAAGTAGCTTGCTAACCAACCACATGGTTCCGGGTTCAGTCCCACTGCGTGGCATCTTGAGCAAGTGTCTTCTGCTATAGCCCCGGGCCGACCAATGCCTTGTGAGTGGATTTGGTAGACGGAAACTGAAAGAAGCCTGTCGTATATATGTATATACATATATATGTATGTGTGTGTGTTTGTGTGTCTGTGTTTGTTCCCCTGGCATTGCTTGACAACCGATGCTGGTGTGTTTACGTCCCCGTCACTTAGCGGTTCGGCAAAAAGAGACCGATAGAATAAGTACTGGGCTTATAAAAAGAATAAGTCCCGGGGTCGAGTTGCTCGACTAAAAGGCGGTGCTCCAGCATGGCCGCGGTCAAATGACTGAAACGAGTAAAGGAGTAAAGAGAGTATACTGTGACGATTTGAAATGGGAAATACGAAGGTTGTGATCAATGAGGAGTGTAGACGTGTTACCAATAGTAATTGGCGCACTTGGAAGTATCAGCACTCGACTACCAACACGGCTGAAAAAGATTGGTGCAAGTGTGAAGGTAGAACACCTACAAAAATCAGCATTGCTTGGAACTGCAAGAATTCTTCGCCGGGTCCTTGAAGCACGACCAGTAAATAAGTGTTTACGTCCCCATAACTTAGCGGTTCAGCAAAAGAGACCGATGGAATAAGTACTAGGCTTACAACGAATAAGTCCTGGGGTCGAATTGTTCGACTAAAGGCGGTACTCCTGCATGGCCGCAGTCAAACGACTGAAACAAGTAAAAGGATAAATGAATAAAAGAATATATACATATATATAGGCGCAGGAGTGGCTGTGTGGTAAGTAGCTTGTTTACCAACCGGGTTCCGGGTTATACAAAAGAATAAGTCCCAGGGTCGAGTTGTTCGATTAAAGGTGGTGCTCCAGCATGGCCGCAGTCAAATGACTGAAACACGTAAAAGAGTAAAGAGTATACATATATACATGCACTCATACACACACGCGCACACGCAGCACACGCACGCACACACATGCATACATACATACATACATACATACATACATACATACATACATACATACATACATACATGCATACATACATACATCTATACATACATAACAAACAAAGCTCTCTTGTCTTTTCTTATATCTGCCCAAATAAACCAACCAGTCTTCTGAACTCAAGATCAAGGTCTCAGCTACTGACGAACAATTGTCTGCTGCACAGACAACGAAACCTTGATTTGCACTATTACATATAAATGAAATGCAAGCATCTCTCTCCCTCTCCCCCACCCTCTCTCTCTGTATATGTCACACAAATTTGCTTCCCAGAATTATTAGAAACTATTTCACAAAGTAACAACGTATGTCAATAGCAATTACTACACGAAAAATAACACCAATCCACCCACGAGTAAAATCAGGTGACATTTGACCTTAGACGTAAACAAACAAGCAGTCTGCTGTATAAGAGAGTTGAAGAGAGCATAAATTTTGATATGCATATTTCAAACATGCTCTGTGCCCGTCCCTTTACGTTTCATTAGCTTAAAGCCAGTGATCATTGAGGTAATATTAGAGCTATTTTTGGTTGAACGTAAGCGAGACAAATCTTCTTTATAAAATTGTTTAACATAGAGCACAATTATTTAATTGGTAGATAGAAATAATCTATTATTGGTTGAATAGTCAGTCCTTCCAAATTTTCGGATAACCACTGCACTAACATAATCTTTTCTAATATAGGCACAAGGCCTTAAATTTTGAGGGAGGGGGCCAGTCGATTAGATCGACTCCAGTACGCAACTGGTACTTAATTCATCGATTCCAAAAGGATAAAAGGCAGAGTCGACCTCGGCGGAATTTGAACTCAGAACGTAACGGCAGACGAAATACCTATTTCTTTATTACCCACAAGGGGCTAAACACAGAGGGGACAAACAAGGACAGACAAAGGGATTAAGTCGATTATATCGACCCCAGTGCGTAACTGGTACTTAATTTATCGACCCCGAAAGGATGAAAGGCAAAGTCGACCTCGGCGGAATTTGAACTCAGAACGTAACGGCAGACGAAATACCGCTAAGCATTTCGCAATTTTTTTTTATTTCCCACAAGGGGACAACAAAGAGGGGACAGTACAATCTGATATGGGGTCAGAGTTATCGTATGAGTTAACAAAAAGATGAATTTTAAAATTTTACATAAATATGAATAGTTCGAAGGATAAAATATACTAGACAACAATACAGAATGAGTGGGGGGGGGATATGCTCGGACCCCCGAGCCCCGTCTCACCACTGATGCTTTGGGTTCGTCCTGCGTTGTATTCATGCAGTTTCATCCATACGCAACATTCGTGCGACATTCTTCCATCGATCTTGGAACATTTTCGCGGACAGTTATTTTTTCTCTAACCCTATTTTCCTTCTTAGGTGGAAGGAGAAGAAGTTCACCAAGCCAGGGCCAGAGATAAAAATGCCTGTTATTAACCCTTTCATTCGAGTCTTCCAAATCACCTCTCTCGCAATTGCTACTACGATGAAAAAGCAATACTTACCTTCTTTCGATAGGAAATCCGGTGGGTCAATTTTTACTATTGACTCAGTCGATAGCTGTACTCTTCCTGTACTTGACAACAGTTGTTCAACATAAACCCACACATCTGCCCCCTCCGAACACTGAACAATAGCGTGCGGGACGGTTTCCCTGTCCTGCCCACATCTTGGACAGGTCGGTGGGCCAGGGCCACCATTCCTTGCGAGCTTGTCCCGGACAGGTAACGCTCCTCGGTATCATTGCCATGCCAAAGACTTCTGGAAGTTATCCATCGTCTTCGGCCCGAATGTACGTTGGAACAGACTGGCCAGCTAATTATCATCGAAACCTAGGGCTTTCCCCAAGGTATCGTCACATTTCGCCTCTACCAACCCTCTATAAAAGAATGTGGTAGAACCACTACCGCAGACGCCGCACGAGAGATAGAATATTCGGAGGGCCTTACGACACTCCGTGAACCATGTACCCAACTTAGATCTACGGTAGAACCAGGTATCCAGTCCACCGAAACAAGTGAACTTGGGAAACATCTGTTTCGCCAGCGGAGACCACGCCCGATCGCCATCCAGATGGACCCACAGATACCGCAACCTCAGCGCGTGCCTGTGCATCATCAGCCAAGGAATACCTAGCCCATCCTTTAACGGTTGTTGGCAGCAAATAGAGAGTCTCAAAAGTGGATTTGAGCCCTTCCATAAGAAGCGGAAGAGCTGTCTTTCCAGCTTGTTCAACCACGAATCAGGGCAAGGAACGACAGTTAGGCGGTTGGTGATGACCGATGCGATGAACACATTGGCCACCTCCGCCCTCCATTTCAGGGATAGCCACCGCCAAGACCAGGTCTTGGCTATGTGAGCCACCCTATTCGCTACCTCGGCCCAGTTCTTCTCTATTTGGAGGCCTGGTCCAAACCAGACTCCTAGCAACTTAATGGGACACTCCGTCCAACGTCCCACGACGCTGTCAGGAGGCATCGTCTTGCCTCTCCAAGTGCCAAGCTGCAAGCCGACTGACTTTTCACGATTAACCTTTGCTCCTGCCACCGTCTCGTATTCCTCAATGGCCTTACCTACCCTCTGTAGGTCATCCATTTCGGTTACGATGATGGTGATGTCGTCCGCGTACGATGAAACCGACTCTCCACAACCTGGCTGTCTCGGGAACAGACTGGCCAGCTAATTATCATCGAGACCTAGGGCTTTCCCCAAGGTACCTAAAACATAAAACAAGGCAGCAGAGGCTTAACATTTTTATAGAGAACCCATTTCTCGTCACCAATCACTATCCTGTCCAAAAAATGTTCATTCGTGAGATGTGACAGCAAAGAACAACACACATTCACTCTCTGCATGCGATTAGACTCGGAAAGTTTGTGGCTAGACTACAAGAAAGCCTTTAGCTCTGTTCCCAGCTCATGGATGCTAGAAGCCCTTCAACTTGCTAAAGTTCCAATGAGAATAGTCAAAGCCATAACTGACCTGACTTCATCGTGGACCACCATCTTGAAATTAAACTCAAAGAGTGACTGTATCACCACCGATAGAATACAGTATTGCCAAGGCATATTCCAAGGAGACAGCCTCTCTGTGATGTTGTTTATACTTTCTATAAACTCCTTATCATTCATGTTAGGCAAGTCTGAAGGATATCTCACTGGTTCACAAGGAAACAGAAATACCAAAAATAAACACTGTTTCTTTGTGGGTGACTTAAAACTTTATGCAAAGAATATGCATGAGATGAAAAAGAGCCTTGACCTATTTACAACATTCTCAAAGTATGTAGGGTTGGAGTTCGGTCAGGATAAATGTTGTTATATGGTTGTGAAAAGGAGGAAAACTGTAAACCAGACTAGTAATATCTCCACCAATGATTTAACTGTTTCGCCTGTATCTGACGAGGAATGTTACAGGTACCTAGGGGTGGACGAAAACATATCTTACGATGGCACCTGTAACAAAACACATGTCACTAAAGAATATTACAGACAAATAAAGAAAATTTGGACCTCAGAACTCTCTGCATTCAATAAAACAGTGGCCCACAATGTGTTTGCAGTGCCAGTACTCATACCAATATTTGGGCTGCTTGATTGGACGCTTCATCATATCCGAGCCATTGATGTAAAAACCCGAAAAATACTAACAAGTACACATAATTTTTGACATAAACAGTGACGTAGACCGCCTCTATCTAAAACGAAAACAAGGCGGCAGAGGCTTAACATCGATCCAAAATGACTTTGAATGTCGCAATATCTTCGGCAATATCTTTTAACCACCAAGTGTCGAAGTGCACTCCTTGACCAAGTTTGCATACATGAGGCTGATAACATCATAAGACTTGGCAGGCAGCTCCTTGAGCAACACTCTTTGTCTGATAACCTAGAATATATGCCCAAAGAAGTCGCACGACTCTACCGCAACGTATTATCAGATGAAAAGATGAGCCTATATGAGCAGTAGACTATGCATGGATATGTTAGTAGAAAGCTCCGTGACGATAGTAACATCGATCATAAAAACAATTTATCATGGACCAATTGCCGGGTTACGACCTTCCACTTTGAAGGGTGTGCGTTTGTAATCCAGGAACTGGAAATATCAACCAAGTACCTGATGCACAAAAGAGACAGAGATGCAGGAAAAGCCGTAAAATATGACAACCGTTGCAGACTTTGTGGAGTTCACACTGAAGCACATGTATGCTGAAGCATTGCTCTGATGAAAGAAGGCCCTTTCGTCATTTTTCCCGGGCATTTGGTCTTGATAGCCTTTCGTAACTACTTCATAAAAATGATGATGTGATCTTTTTAAAGATAGTCAATAAACACATCTTTTGCATCACAGAAAAACTGAAGCCATCACTTTCCTTACTGTTGAAACAATCTTGGCCTTCTTTGGAGCAGGTGAGGAGGAGTGTTTTGACTGCACTGATTATTTTTTTTGTCTCTGGCAAAAAGTGTAGAACCCAGCACTCATCCTGGCTTAAGAAACGTTCAAGGAAACCAGCTGGATCTACCTGAAATAATGTCAGATTTTCTTGTAACACGATCAGCCTGGTGTGCTTTTGATCTGGTATCAGAAGACGTGGGACCCACTGAGCTGAAACCTTCGTCATGCCAAACTCATTGTGCAGAATATTCTCAATTTTCTCACGGGATATGCTGATAGTATTGATTATTTGATTTATAGTAAATCACCTTGTTATCCCCCAGCATGTGGTGAACACGATCAATGTTTTCCTCAGTGGTGGCGGTTTCTGGATGTCCAAACCTTGGGTCATCTTCAAGACTCTTCTTTCCCCTCTTACATTCAGCTGCCCACTTTTACACTTTTGATAAAGCTGGGGCGTTATTCCCTAGAGTAGCAACCATGTTAGCCTGAATGTCATTTGGAGCTAAGCCCCCTTTCTGCAATTACTTGATAACACCATGATGCCAAATTTTGTCGATTTTCAAGAGAAGTTGCTACTTGTTACTTTCGAAGCCTTTGAACAGTCAGATGTCAGTTAACTTGGAAAGAAACAATGCAATTATTAACAAAAGCACTCAGAGAGCACAAACCTTTGTCAAGGCAACATAAACGTCCTCTCAGCGATTAGCCAAGGATGATTTTTAAAATGAGAATATCTGAAATGAACTCGACTGCTTTCACAAACGGGAATACTAAAAATGAACCCGACCGCTCTCAAAAATTAAGTTAAAAAATCGGAAAAATAATCCATTATCCTTGTCCTGTACAGGATTGATCCCAAAATCTAATCAGTTTGGGTCAGTCATGAGGTCAAATATTTCCGAAAGTTTCGTCCGAATCCATCCTGCGGTTCTTGAGATATCTTGTCCATGGACAGACAAACAAACAATTCCTCCGCCTTTGCTAAGGTGGAGGTAGAAAGGAGGGCTGAAATTAATGAATGCAAGACTTCACAGCTCTAGTATCACTCCTTCACAGTCATCCCACGAATTTTCAGCCCACGCTCATATAACAGACTCTGATTTCAGGAGGATCTCAGCAGTGTGAAGATGATTACAAGGATGAATTTTGTCACGACAACAAAACATTCAATAATAGCCCTTGGCATAAGATTCTAATTGCAGACTTTAGGTTGTCACGCAGCATCTCGCTAAAACGAGTAAAGTAAATTGTTGATCTCTTTTCCTAATAATCCTTCAGTTGTAACGGCGTGCGGCGGCCTAGTGGTTCGGGTGTTGCACTCACCCTTTCGGGATCGTAGTTTCGATTCCCGACCGGGAAATATTTCATTTCTCGTTGCAAAACCCCTAATTTCTTATTGCTCTGCAATCACTTCGACATCTGACATGTTGCACAAGGCGCGGCTGTACAGATAATGTCGATTTGATGGGTGGAATGACCCAATGTAGAGCACAAACATTTTGATCTCCAGGTTGTTTTGATTCACATTTTGATTCACAGGTTGTTCACACAAGTTGCAGAACCCCTCATCAGTCATTTACGGCAGGATAGTCCACCAGTGGCCACCACAATTCTTCAGTACAACTCTTACTCCTTATGAGTTCCTTTTAAATTGCTCCTTTAAAAATATGCTCGCTTTCTATAAAACAGGAAGCGCACAACGGGAAATTCACATATTTTCAAAAGAATTTCGAAGGAACTTAGAAGGATTATAAGGAAAGGCGATCAAACTATAAACTTTCCTCGCTATAGCGAGAGGCTGCATAACAAGCTAAGGCTTACAATTTCAAGCAAATGCCAAGGACTGTTGTTGTTGAATGTGTTGTTGCTATGACAATCCTCTTCCTCATAGTTAACCATAGCAAAGAAAGCTTCTGATCTCTCAGATATTCATTCCAGTGACGTAGTCAAATAAAGATATACGATGTACTATAACGTATTTGCGTAGTTCACTTGTATCTTTATTAATAGTTGTTGAGTGATGACTTCTGTCATTATCCAAGTCTGCGCTGTAGTTTAGTCACCATTAGTCATCTACACAGCAAAAGCAAAAAGAGTGATTTAAAGTTTGTTGACCTTTTGATGAATTTCTACATTATTGAAACATCAATTTTTTTTTAAATCCTGATTTATGGATGGTACATCACCAAAGCAAAAATTGGCTAAACAAGTAACAGAGAGCAATGTACTTCGTAGTTATAATAGTTTTAATACAAATGACATTTGCTGACAAACTGATTTTTGTAAGTTTGGCTTTGTTCGTATGCACGTTATTGTTAATATAATTAATGCAGAAATAAATGAGTTGAGTCTTCTTGTTATGAATGCGCTGTTAATTATAATACTAATACAGTATTTTTATGATTAATAATGTATTCATAACATTGACGCACATCACTGATTCCATTTATGGGACTAATTTGTATTGGTAATCTTCGTCTAATGCAGCTGTGGTTTGCATGTATGTATGTATGTGTGTGTGTGCGTGCGTGCATGTGTGTATGTATGTATGTATGTATGTATGTCTGTATGTATGTATGTATGTATGTATGTATGTATGTGCGTGCGTGCGTGCATGCATGTGTGTATGTATGTATGTATGTGTATGTATGTATGTGTGTGTGTGAGTGCGTGCGTGCGTGCATGCATGCATGTGTGTATGTATGTATGTATGTAAGTATGTATATATGTATGTATGTGTATGTATGTATGTGAGCGTGTGTGTATGCGTGCATACATGCATGTATGAGTATATATGTGTGTGTATGCGTGCGTGCATGTTTGTACGTATGTATGTATGTATGTATGTATGTATGTATGTATGTATGTATGTATGTATGTATTTATGTATGTATCTATGTGTGTATGTATGTATGTATATGTGTGTGTATGTATATATGTACGCACTAGCGTACTGGGGGTGAGGTGGGGGGATCAGTAGTGATGGTCCACCCTGGGCGGCACTTTTAAAGGGAAACCACTTTCGGGTCTGCTCTAGGCAATATGTGTCTTCTATGAAGTCCGGGGGCAGCAAACTGAAGGGCCGCCCGGGCGGCACACGTTCTAGTTACGCTAGTGTACATACGTACATACGTATGTGCATGTATATAGATGCATGTGTATGCGTATTTGTATATGTAGAGCGAGGTTCATTGCCGAGTTTTTAGGGTAATATCTAACGGTCTTAAAGTCATTGGTTCGACTCTTTGATGAGGCGGTGCGTTTTGCCCTTCAACAGGCACTTCATTTCACGCTACTCCAGTCTACTCAACTGCAAATGAATACCAGCTGAGCACCATTGCAGAGCAGGGATCTTTTCGGTTTGAACGGCAGTTTTTTCTAGCAGTGTCATATGAAATTGTCACCCATAATTATGACCCTAGTATCGATCTATTGCATTTCAATCTGTTTTAGGGTTAGGGTTAGGGGTGGGGGAAGGGTATCTTTTTTTCTTCACAAATGTAAATAAACCCAATCTGTTTCTTAAACGAGGAACATATTCATACGGCACAGAATGTATTTTTTACCTCAATAGACGTCGCTGATTGGTTGAAATTGAAGAAATTGAAGAAAAAAAAACGACAAATATCTTACAAACTATAGAATTTTCTCAATAAAGCCAAGAGAAAAAGATGTTTTATAAACACATTCTACCAGTATACGAAGTTTAAAATTTTTTAGTTGCTTAGAAATTATGTTAAAAACTGCCGTTCAAACCGAAAAGATCCCAGAGCAGGACTAAGAATAGGAAGGTCGAGAATCATTAGCATAGCTGGGGAGGGTGAGCATTTTGGGGTTTGCTGTTGGCAATATGTGTTTTTTGTGGGGCCCAGGGACGGCAAACGGAAGGGCAGCCCCAGGCGGCACACACTCTAGCTACACTAGTGTCTAAAATGTCTGTCTATCAGGTACCACTCACTTGTGAGTGATGACTAAGTTTGAAGCTTTATGCACGCACGTAGATTATATATATTATTCTTAAACTTGAATATTTTTGACAGTGACTCCGAAATGTGTTTGTATTTGCTTTTGAGTTGAGTTTGCATTCGAACAATTTCTTTTATTAATTCATTGCATTAGGATACCAAACTTTTCGAAGCACTAATAACTAACTTTTACTGTATTTTTACTAAAGTCTTTGCGTATCAGTGTAAGCTAAAGAAATTATTATGTATTAGGTCTAGAAACATTTTTTCAATGTTATAAATAACATTTGTACTATGGAAGAGGATTAAATCACACATATTTATTTCGCTGTTTGTATTTGTTTGTCCATTTTGGGGGTTTTGCACGTAATATTTTGTCTTTAACGCAATTTTCTGCTAAAACATTCCCATAACAAAAAAGAGACAAGCATAAGGAAAACGAAATACCGCTAAGCATTTTGCCCTGCTTGCGAATAATAATAATAATACTAATAATAATGATAATAATAACAAACAAGAAAGAACCAAAAAAGAATTAAAAAAGAACGAGCAGAAACAAATTGAGGGGTAGTGGAATCAGAAGCCTCTGCATGGACTGGACAGTATATTCTTTGAAGTCAAAATGCCGATGTAGACCAAGTAACAACCCATCAGTGACCGAGAAGTTCAGGACTGATAGCAGAGACTAAAAGTTTCAGACTGGCAGTACAAGACCAAAGCCTACTTACCAGAAACTACCTGGCTAACGTTCTTCAAAACGGTACTGACCCTAAATGCAGATTCTGCGACACATCTGATGAAACAGTGGACCATTTCGTCTCAGAATGTCCTGTACTGAAAACAAATGAATACAAAAATCGTCACGTTAGTGTAGGACAGTATTTACGTTGGAAAATATGTAGACACTACAAAATCGGCATTCCTGCTTAGTGACATGAACGTCATCCTGAGATAGTCGGTGAAGGTAAAAATGTCACCATCCTATGGGATTTTCTAGTCAACACCAACAGAACAATCCAGGCTAATCGACCAGACATAGTCATTAAAAACAAGGAAGAAAAGAGCTGTAGACTAATAAATGTTAGTGTTCACATTGATAAAAATATAACTGTAAAGGAATTTGACAAATTGAGTAAATATAAGAACCTAGAAATTGAAACACCAGAGATGTGACATCTCAAAGCAAGAACTGTTCCTATTATTGTAGATACTCTTGTTATGATAAAAAAAAGGGATGTCAGAAACATCTAGACAACATCCCAGGAAAACCATGGCTCAGAGAAATCCAAAAGATTGTGCTAACAAGTTCTGCTCACATCCTCAGAAAACCCCTATAAATTTAAATGTCTGTGT
>NC_042997.1:193139057-193161557 GCF_006345805.1 Octopus sinensis | reverse complement strand
TTGGTAGATGAAAACTGAAAGAAGCCCATTTTACATATATGTGTGTGTGTGTGTATATATATATTATATATATATATATGTGTGTGTGTGTGTGTGTGTGTGTGTGTGTGTGTGGAGGTGCAATGGCCCAGTGGTTAGGGCAGCGGACTCACAGTCGTAGGATTGCAGTTTCGATTCCCAGACCGGGTGTTGTGTGTGTTTATTGAATGAAAATGCCTAAAAAAAAAAGCTCCATGAGGCTCCGGCAGGGGGTGGTGATACCTGCTGTATGCTTTCACCACTCTTTCTCTCTTCTGTTGGCCTGGTCACTTAGCCGGTGGGGTGGTGTCGTTCGAAGGCTAAAACAATGCGATTACATTGTGACCAGTGATGTGTAGCAACATCTGATGGTCTGGTCGGTCACGTGATCACATGATATATATATATATATATATATATATATATTATATATATATACCTTGACCTAGAAAACACCAAAGTCTTAGTAAGTACGAAGGCAGACAAATCACAGATTACTTCAGGTAGATGGCCCTGTTCGATTTGTAGAAAAGGTGTAGGTAAGAAACTCCATAAGAGGTACCTGGTGTAAGCTATGGACACATATGAGGTGCAGCAATATCAAAGGAAAGTTAACTGGGAAGATAGTTTTCATGTGTGGCTGATGCACAGGTGCAATAAACACTGAAGATGTACAGAAAACAGATTCCGTCACAAGCAGGGGGGAAAAACTACAAGTTGATAGCTGCCGTTAGCTGGATGACCAGGTGGATGCTCTGAGAGCATAACTGCTAGAATAAGAATAGCCTGGACAAAGTTCAGGGAGCTCCTACGTCTGCTGGTAACTAAGGGCCTCTTGCTCAGAGAGAAAGGTAGACTGTATGATGCCTGAGTGCAAACAGCCATGCTACACGGCAGTGAAAGATGGGCTATGATTGCTGAGGATATGCATAAGTTTGAAAGAAATGAGAAGCTAGTATGCTCCGGTCGATGTGTAATGTCAACGTGCATACAAGACAAAATGTAAGCTCCCTGTGAGGAAAGTTGGACATATGAAGCATTAAATGTGGTGTGCAAGAGAGACAGCTGTGCTAGTTTGGTCGTGTGATGTGTATGGATGAGGAGAGCTGTGTGAAGAAGTGTCACACCCTAACAGTGGGGGAAACCTGTGAAAGACGTAGACCCAGGAAGACATTGGATGAAGTGGTGAAGCACAGCCTTCAAATGTTGGGCCTTATAGTGGCAATGGCAAGTGACCAAGATCTTTGGAGATATGCTGTGCTTGAGAAGACCAAGCAAGTCAAGTGAGATCATAGTTGTGATTGATACCGGTGTTGCATAACTGGCCTGTTTAAAAGCACCCTTCTATTGTTGGGCAATATGCCATGCTTGTGAGGACCTGTTGAACTGAGTAATATCGTAGTCATGGCCAATACTAGTGCTGCCTGACTGGTACTCATGCAGGTGGCATGTAAAAAGTACAATTTGATCGTGGCCGATGCCAGTGCTACCTGACTGGCACCTGTGCCGATGGCATGTAAAAATCACCATTTAAGTGTCATCAATGCCAGCACTGCCTGACTGGCATCTGTGCCTGTGGCATGTATAGCGGCACCATTCAAGCATGGCCCATGAGAGTGTCACTTGACTGGCACCCACTACACTCTCAGAGTGATTGTCATTAGAAAGGGTATCCAGCTGCAGAAACCTTACCAAATCAGATTGGAGCCTGATGCAGCCTCCTGGCTTGCCTGTCCGAGATAATCTACTATAATAATACTCTTGTGTTTATAAATGAGAAAGGAAGGGGTGATAGATGAATAAGGAAGGAAGGGGTGATGTCAAACATTAATTCTATTTGTTTAAAGTTTCTACAACTGACTACTTTTTTACATTGTATTTACATTGAGTTGTTTAACAAAGTACAATTTATATGAATACTCTCTCTCTCTTTTACTAGTTTCAGTCATTTGACTGTGGCCATTGCTGGAGCACTGCTTTTAGTTGAGCAAATCGACCCCAGGATTTATTCTTTGTAAGCCTAGTACTTATTTTATCAGTCTCTTTTGCCGAACCGCTAAGGTACGGGGATGTAAACACACCAACATCGGTTGTCAAGTGATGTTGGGGGGACAAACACAAACGCACAAATACAAACACATATATATATATGCATATATACGATGGACTTCTTTCAGTTTCCGTCTACAAAATCCACTCACAAGGCTTTGGTTGGCCCAAGGCTATAGTAGAAGATACTTGACCAAGGTGCCATGCAGTGGGACTGAACCCGAACCATGTGGCTGGAAAGCAAGCTACTTACCACACAGCTACTCCTGCATCTATATATATATATATATATATATATATATACACACACATATACATTTATACATGATATATACATGATATATACATATATGTGTGTGTGTCTGGGTGTGTTGTGTGTAATATGTGTATAGATAAATGTGTAACCCGGTTGTATATATACACACATACATATATTAGTTTAAAATAAATGTATGTAGAATGTGTATATATATATATATATATATATATATATATATATATACATGTGTTTGTCCCTCCTCCCCACGATCGCTTGACAACTGATGTTGATGTGTTTATGTCCCTGTAACTTAGCAGTTCAGCAAAAGAGACCGATAGAATAAGTACTAGGCTTACAAAGAAAAAGTCCTGGGGTTGATTTCTTCTATTAAAGGCAGTGCTCCAGCATGGCCATAGTTAAATGACTGAAACAAGTAAAAGAATATATACATACATACACATCTACACAAATATTATGTATATATCTATTTAAGTGTATACTTATAATGATTCTATATACATGTAACATCCACACATACACACATGCACTCACTCACTCACACACACACATTTAAATACTTGCATACATAGAAGACACACATTTATACATTTATATATATACATATATATATATATATATATATATATACATATATATATACATAATATATATATATATAATATATATGTAAGAATGTATAAATATATATATATTTAAATTCTTACCATATATATATATATATATATATATATTATATATGTAGGTCCCGGGTTGATTCGGGGTTAACCACAGTAAATAAGGTACTCAATACATAGCAGAGTAAAATAATTTATTATATAGAAGGAGCTTCTACAGGACTAGAACTGTTTCATTCAAGAGAAATCTTCAGGAAGCTTCCTGAAGATTTCTCTTGAATGAAACAGTTCTAGTCCTGTAGAAGCTCCTTCTATCATCATCATATATATATATATATATATATATATATATATATATATATATATATTATATACATATATATACACATATATATATATATCTATATATATATATATATGTGTGTATATATATATATATATATATATATATATATATATATATATATATATATATGATGATGATAGAAGGAGCTTCTACAGGACTAGAACTGTTTCATTCAAGAGAATCTTCAGGAAGCTTCCTGAGATTTCTCTTGAATGAAACAGTTCTAGTCCTGTAGAAGCTCCTTCTATATAATAAATAATTTACTCTGCTATGTATGAGTACCTTATATATATATATAGTATATATATATATATATAATATATATATATATATAATATATATGTTATATATATATGTATATATATATATGTATATATATAAATGTATATATATACATATATATATATATATACAACATAATATATATATATACATATACATATATATATATACATATATATACATATATATATATATACATATATATATATACATATATATATATATATATATACTATATATATATATATACATATATATACATATATACATATATATATACATATATATATATCTATACATATATATATATACATATATATATAGATCATATATATATATATACATATATATATACATATATATATACATATATATATACATATATTATATATACATATATATATACTATATATATACTTTACTTTGATAGGTTTCGGCCATTATTGGCCCAGGCCATGTCTAACTTAATAGCACCACCTGATATATACACATATATATACATATATATATCTATATATATATATATATATATATATATATATATATCTATATATATATATATATATATATATATATATACATATATGATGTATGTATAATATACATATATTTAAATTCTAACCATATACATATGTATGAATTCTTACCACACACACACACACACACATATATATATGTATATATCTATATATTTGTATATATGTGTTGTGTGTGTGTGTGTATGATAGGAATATATATGTATGTATGTATGTGTGTGTAAGTATATATTACACTTACACTTACGCACATACATACGTGCATTCATACATACATGCATACCCATACGATCGTATCTCCATGTAGGCGTAGAAATACGCATACACACACACACACACACACCCACATACACACATGTACACACACATGCACACACCACATTACATCACATACTGTGTTCTCTCTCTATATGTATTTATATGCCATTTATGTGTAATTTAGAAGCGCTTCACGCGGTAGGTCATATTTAGATTTTGTAGGTCATAGGCTACCCACCCCTTATTTCAAACTTGAATCTCTGTAGGCGAAAAATCGTAAGCTGTTATGTTTGTATTTGCCAGTGAAACTAATTGTATGTTCCCAGCAAGTAGGCAATATCTTAACTACATAGCTGAATATCTTTTACTCGCTATGTTGCTACTGACGGTAGATTCTGTGTTCGCTAGCTGTACATGTTAACGAGATCAGCTCTCAGCACATCCTCCATCTGACAGCGAAATATAATGTTTACTGCAGCGTCGGCCATTGCACATTTAAATGTCATTTCTTGTTACTAGCGAAAATTATCATCATTTTTCATATTTCTGAACCGACATCGCCCGATCGTTGTTATTAAACGGAATACTTCATAATAATATTAACAGTAATAGAAGTGGTATCGTCACCAACAGTACACGCTGAGTCCATGGATATACAAGGATTCGATCCAGAGAAGTATCTTGATGAGTTGTTGGCGATGACATGTGTGGAACCTAATGTCTTTAGGTATGAACTTTAAACATGTATCTATCTATATCTACCTATCTATCTTTATATTTATATCTATATCTATATATACATATACTGCTGCTTGTAAACGTCATAGTGACGTGCGACTTAAATATTTATATATATTTGTTTATGTTATCGGATGAGTTTTATTTAAATGTGTTTATGTAATTTCTGTTGTACGTTGGATTACAATCATGTAAACTCGAAAGTTCACGTGTTGTTGTTATTCTTTAGCCCCAGGTCAACCGTGACCGAGTCAGATTATGATAAAAAACGTGCCAACCTTGTTCAGTTCGTCATTAATTTTTTTTCAGCATTCTATATTTAATTCTATATTATCTAATTCATCTTCAGTTTTTAATACGGTTAGTGCAAGTTAATAGAAATTTGGCTGCTATTTCTTGCACGCATGGGGATTTCCGCATCGACTTGTAAGTTCGTTTAGATGGGGGGTAGTAAAGCAATTTTTGTAGTGATTCAATTTAGTGAATGGCCGTTTTATGAATGAATCCGAACTTTTGGATGAACATCAGCAGAAACGTGTATTCAGTTTATTTGGATTGCATGTGTGCGTGTGTATATATTATTTTCCTCTCAGCGATCTATCTGGAATTTAAAATGCCACGAATCTTAGTTTCTCACTGTCATTTTACATTTATTGTTTTGTTTGTTTTTTGTTTTCTTAAATACTACCGTTTAGAAATAGATTATACTTTTTTTCTTATGTTGTATTTCAAATAAAAGTCAGTACAATTACGTTTTCGGGACAACTTAAAAACTGTATGGTCTTTAATAATTACAACTCTCAGAATTAAATATAATTAAAATGGGACCTGTAGAGTACGTGAGTCTGCATGTAACCCTAGAAAACACGCACACGCAGGCACTATTTAAATTTCGTGTTAGTCGTTTTTAAAATACTATGACAAAATTCTTTATATTATTGCTTATTTACTAAATACAGTTTCTGTTCTAATTTTTACAAGGAATATCCCGAAATGTCTTAAAAAAAAACAAAAAAAACTTAATAACAGAATTACCATAAAACTCCAGAACCAGAAAGAAAGAAACATGTTCTTTGAAAGTGTTCCTAATTTTCACTTCAAAATGACCCCATCTTTATTACTCAACAGAAAGTTATTGTGAAATATTAAATAAATAAGGAAAATACGTTTTGAACTTCTAAATTTCCCCATCATTACTCAGAATGTCTGTTGAATAAGTATATTGAAGTGACCTGACATTTCTAAACTTTCTTATATATTAAGTTTATTTCTTCTTCTTCTGCAGAGTATAATAAGAAACTTGTATCACGATTATGAACCTTAAAATAGAATATCGCTGTAATTCAATTTATTTTTTGTAAGTTAACTTAACATGGTAGATAGCAGCGCACCATTATTAAATGTGTTTATTCTTTAACTCGTTTAACGCGATAACATTCGTAGGCCACCACATATATAGTTTTTTAAAACTTATTTAACATATGGCATGAATATGAAATGGTCACCAACTTAAGACATGAATAAACGTGTGGAGTTACTACGTTAACAATGAGGTGAATGGAAAGATAGATGAATGGATAAGAGGAGTTGTATTCGATTCATAAGTTTATTGTCAAATGTATCGAACACGAAAACCCTATGAGGAACGAAAGAGTTGCGCAAGAAAGTTTGGCGATCTTACGGTTCAGAACCGTAAGATCGCCGAAAGTTTTTTTTTTCCTGTGCAGTGGTTTGGTTGGACAGATTCTGTAGTTATGTGCAAATGAGAAAGATCTACACAGAGAGACAGAGAAAAGTGAGTGAATCTAAGTGTCAGCTACTAGGAGTTGGGTCGTCCGTGCTGTTAATTCTTAGTATTTGGTAGGCCTGGCTGACAAACTCATCTGATACTGAATCGTGCCTGACATCAACGTATTACTGTGTTCTGTTTCCTTGTCCACTTCTTTGGGTATTGTCACCAGATCTTGTCTGTCTGCCATTCCTAACTGAGTTGCCTTGGCTGAAGTATATTCAAAATTCCTGTAACACTGAGCAGGTTTTAAGTTCTTACATTCGTCTTGTTAAGTTTTTGCAGTAGCCAATTCAGAAAACCAAATGTACTTGTCAGGATAGAGACTACAAAGGCGATGTGAGTGATATACTTGTAAACTAAGAGTTCTGATGACTATATTTGTTCTTGACCCCTCTTTATAATAGGCCCATCATATCTGACCTTCCTGTCGTGTCTAAGATACTTTTTCTCACTCAAATGTAAAACCTGTATGTGTGCGTGTTTGTGTGTATGTGTATATATTAAAGTTAGAAAGTAAATGTCGAGTCATAGAGTGACCAACGGTTTCGTATCTACAAAGGCCTTAGCTTCACAGATGTCTCATCAGACTCTAAAGCTGAAGACAAATTCAACTCTTTAGAGTCTGATGAGATGTTTGTGAGGCCAAGGCCTTTGTGGATGCGAAACCATTGGTCACACTATGGCCCAACATTAACTTTATTACTTTACTGCTCTAAGGTGGCAAGCTGGCAGAAACGTTAGCACACTGGGCAAAATGCTTAACAGTATTTCTTCTGTCTTTACTTTCTGAGTTCAAATTCCACTGAGGTCGACTTTGCCTTTCATCCTTTCGGGGTCGATAAATTAAGTACCAGTTGCATACTGGGATCAATCTTATCGAGTGGACCCACCTCCCCAAACATTTCGGGCCTTCTGCCTACTTTAGAGTGTGCTTTTTTTTTCAGATATATGATACATTGTGATGATATATATGTGTGTGTGTGTGTATGTATATATATATATATATCATAACTGTGGCCACTGCCGCCTGACTGGCTTCTGTGCTGGTGGCACATAAAAAGCACCAACTGAATGTGGTCGATGCCAGTGCCCTCTGACTGGCTCCCGTGCTAATGGCATGTAAAAAGCACCGTCCAAACATAGTTGATGCCAGTGCCCCTTGACTGGCTCCCATGCCAGTAGCATGTAAAAAGCACCCACTACACTCTCTGGCATTAGGAAGGGCACCCAGCTGTAGAAACATTGCCAGATCAGATCGGAGCCTGGTGCAACCCACTGGCTTGCCAGACCTCAGTCAAACCATCCAACCCATGCCAGCATGGAAAGTGGACGTTAAACGATGATGATGATGATATATGGGTATATGTATATATATATATATATATGTGTGTGTGTGTCTCTATGTATGTATATGTATATATATATATATATGTATATATATACATATATGTATGTATGTGTGTGTATATATATATATATATATATATATATATATATTTTTGTGTGTGTGTGTGTGTATGTATGTATGTATATATATATTACGGAGATGTACTTGCATAGCAAGTGACCTGATCTGAGATCATGTGTTGAAACAAAATCAATTGCAGCATAGAAGGTGCTTATAAGCTATTTAAAAACACAAAAACCGTTAGATTCACTTCGACATTTAAATTTAATTTGTCAAAATATTTTCGTTGCTTTGAGACCACGACCTGTTCACTGACAAAATTCTGTGTTGTTAGCGAACAGGTCATGGTCTCATATACATACATACATATACATATACATCATCATCATCATTGTTTAACGTCTGCTTTCCATGCTGGCATGGGTATATATATATATATATATATATATATATATATATATATATATATATATATGTATATATATATATGTATGTATGTATGTATGTATGTATGTATGTGTGTGTGTGTGTGGTGTGTGTGTGTGTGTGGAGGCGCAATGGCCCAGTGGTTAGGGCAGTGGACTTGCGGTCGTAGGATCGTGGTTTCAATTCCCAGACCGGGAGTTGTGAGTGTTTATTGAGTGAAAACACCTAAAAGCAGCACAAGGCTCTGGCAGGGGCTGGTGGCGATCCCTGCTGTACTCTTTTGCCACAACTTTCTCTCACTCTTTCTTCTGTTGGCCTGCTCACTTAGCCAGTGGGGTGGCGTCATTTGAAGGCTCAAACAATGCTAAGCGCATTGTGACCAGCGATGTATAACAACATCTGATAGCCTGGTCGGTCACGGTGATATATATATACATAACAGCATACTAATGAACTGTGAGAAAGGATGTGTATAAGAGGAATTAGATTCATTGTGTAAGAGAGAAAACTGTGCTGGTATGGGTATATGGTGATGAGAATGTCAGTTGTATAAAAAAAGTGTAAGGCATTCAAATTTATTGGAGCTTATCAAAGAGGGAGACCCCTGAAGACATTAGATGAAGTGGTGAAGACTGATCTGAGGATGTTGGGTCTCCTAAAAGAAATGACAGGGCTATAATGATTGGCAACAAGCAGTGCTGGAAAAGACTCACCCTGGTGTACGAGCATGGGGAACATTGAAATGGTGGTAGTGATAAAGGCTGGAGATATCATCACCATCATTTAACATCTGATTTCCATGTCAGCATGGGTTAGATGGTTCAACAGGAGCTGGCAAGCTGGAGAGCTACACCAGGCTCCATATGTCTATTTTGGTAGCTGGCAGAATCGTTAGCACGCCGGGCGAAATGCTTAGCGGTATTTCATCTACTATTACATTCTGAGTTCAAATTCCGCCGAGGTCAACTTTGCCTTTCATCCTTTCAGGGCCGATTAAATAAGTACCAGTTACGCACTGGGGTCGATATAATCGACTTAATCCCTTTGTCTGTCCTTGTTTGTTCTCTCTGTATTTAGTCCATTGCGGGTAGTAAAGAAATAGGTATTTCGTCTGCCATTATGTTCTGAGTTCAAATTCTGCTGAAGTCGACTTTGCCTTTCATCCTTTCGGGGTCGATTAAATAAGTACCAGTTACGCACTGGGGTCGATATAATCGACTTAATCCGTTTGTCTGTCCTTGTTTGTCCTGTCAGTGTTTAGCACCTTGTGGGTAGTAAATAAATAGGTATTGTTTCTACAGCTGGATGCCCTTCTTAACACCAACTTATGTGGCATCAACAGAGTTACCAAATAGCTTGCAAGACAAAGACTTCTCATTTGAGAGAGGGGATGGAATTGAGGGATGTGGCTGTGAGCTAGAAGGGGTTAGTGTATAATAGAGGGACAGAGAAAGTTATCTAATTATACTAGGAGATATTTGGCTACCCCAGTAGGTTAGGGAAAGAGAGAAAGGGGTGCGAGAGTTAAAAAGAGGTAGAGAGATAGTCAGAGTGAGAGAGAGAAAAATAGATGGTGTTGGTGGGGGGTTGGGGGGGGGCTATCTACAGGAAACTGAGAAGGGGGAATATAAATAGTATTGGAGTAGAAGGGGATAGAGAGAGATATATTTATATTTGGGTCTCATTCTATGTGTCCCTGTTAAGACTCTTGCTACCCTCTCACCTCTCTATTATCTCCGAGGTTACCGTGGTCTTTTCCGTAGGCTTTTCTTTCCATGGATAAACCTTATCTGCTTCCCCTTTTACACTTTACATCATGACATTTCTGTGATACATAATCCCTAGTGATTGTTTTTTTTTTTACTTTCCCTTTTATGATCCCTTTTGATCGAAAAGAAAACCTACCCCACTTTTTTTTTCTCCCCAAAAAGAAAATTTCTACTTTGTAATCTGTCCCGTCTGTGTGCAGCCCTGTATGGCTAATAAAGAAACATATTGTCTCTTTGTCAGTCATCTTTCTATCATTCATCTCTCTATCATTCCTTTCTCTATCACTCAATTTCTATCATTCATCTCTATCACTCACCCTCTGACCTCTCCCTTTCTATTCTATTCTATTCACTCTGTTATACTGCATATGTTGCTGAGACCACAGGTGAAGCTTTCCTATTCACTGTATGATGCTGCCCCTGTAGGGGATATCAATGAACCTGCCTAACCCTCTCATCTCTCTCTCTCATCTCTCTCTCTCTTTCTCTCTCTCTCTTTCTCTCTCTCTTTCTCTCTCTCTTTCTCTCTCTCTCTCTCTCTTTCTCTCTCTCATCTCTCTCTCTCTTTCTCTCTCTCATCTCTCTCTTTCATCTCTCTCTCATCTCTCTCTTTCATCTCTCTCTCTCTCATCTCTCTCTCTCATCTCTCTCTCCTTCTCTCTCTCATCTCTCTCTCTTTCTCTTTCTCTCTTTCTTTCTCTCTCTCTCTCTCTCTCTTCTCTCATCTCTCTCTCTCTTTCTCATCTCTCTCATCACTTTCTCTCTCATCTCTATCTCTTTCTCTCTCTCTCATCTCTCTCTTTCTCTCTCTCCCTAACATTCATCCACTGTGCCATACAGCCCATATCACGAGAGATGATATAAGACCTACCAGTACTCAATCTACCTTATCATCATCCTGTGCTCAAAGCACCCAACCATCACTCTGTACTAACGGCCAACATTCCCTCTCTCCACTTCTCACCCCACACACACACACACACACACACACACCAATTTTCCAATTCATCAAATGTGGGAGCTTGATTGATTTTGTAACTCAGTCAAACTGAAGCAATGCTCTTTAGAGGACTACAATGTCTGTCTGCAGTAAGTTTGAACTTAGGAACATGATACAGTTAGTAACCCTTACTCTTTGGTCAATACATCTCAATCAGTGTTGATTAATGGGACTACTTACTTATTCAATTACAGTATAAGTGGCTGAATATTCCACAGATACTTGTACCAAGATGCTTGAGCTAATGAAGGAGCCTATATATAGTTGTTGGAGTGAACCAGGAAGTTTTTAGTCATTTGGCTAACTAGAAACAACAGCCTTCTTTCCTCCATCCCTCTCTCCTTCCATCCCTCCCTTTCCTTCTTTCCCTCCTTCCTCCCTCCCTTTCCTTCTTTCCCTCCTTCCTCCCTCCCTTTCCTTCTTTCCCTCCTTCCTCCCTCCCTCCTTCCTTCCCTCCCTCCCCTTCCTTCTTTCCCTCCTTTCCTCCTTCCTCCCTCCCCAGTTCTTGTAGTGATGCCGGTGGAGGATATTGACTCCTTACTTGTTATTCTAAAATGCACCATAAATGTTCAATAATATTGACTGTGGTGGCCAGATAAGATGTTCAACTTCACTAGAATGTTCCTCGTGCCATTCAGTAACAACTTTAGCTGTATGAATTGGTGCATTATCATCCTGAAAGATTGTGTTTCTCTCTTGAAACAGTTCTGCAACCATAGGATGAATTTGATCAGCCAAAATGCTTAAATAGTCTTGTCTATTAATTCTGCCATGAAGGGAAACCATTGGGCTGGTGAATTTCCAAGTTATAGTCCCCCAGATCATCACAGATCCTCCTCAATGTTTAGCAGTTGGAAGAAGGCAGTCTGGGTCAAATGCTTCTTTTGGTTGTCTCCATACGTATAATCGGCCAGTGGTTGGAAATAGGGTAAAGGATGACTTGTCCGAGAAAATAAATGTTCCTCCACTGCTCCAGGGACCAATTCAGTTGGTTTTTACTCCTCTCTAAATGCTTTGTAATCTTTGTTTTTGTAGTGGTTTACTGATTAGAGCCCTCCCATGAAATCTGGCATTGTGCAGCCCCCAGTGAACAGTTTTTGTGGAAACTGGGTTCTCGAGGTGGTCGTTAAGCTCTGCAGTAATTTTGAGAGCTGTACTTTTATGGTCCTTTCTAACAATTCATGTAAAAGTCCAACAGTCCTTATCTGAAAGTTTTGGCTGTCTTCCAGAGTTTTGTTTCGATGAAGAGGTTTTTTCCCTCTTTCTCAAAGGCTGTCATTACTTTCGAGACAGTACTTCTTGATACACCAAACATTTTGGTTATTTTCATTACGCTAGCACTTGTCATACGGGCACCAACAATTTGACCTCAAAAAAGTTCGATAGATCTGTCATTTTAATGAATTTTCTGATGATATCTGAAAAGAAACAGCAATTTTAGCAAAAAATCTTAAGCAACACTAATAATAATTCAAAAAACATAAAAATAAACAAGCTCTTGATGGTTTTATAGATATTTCAAAATTATGATTCTATGATACTAGGTGTTTCCATTATTTTGTCCAACCCCTGTATATACATGTGTGTGTGTGTGTGTGCATATATATATCATCATTATCATCATCATCGTCATCAAACATCTGTTGTCCATGCTGGCATGGGTTGGATGGTTTGACCAGGGTTGCTTAGGGGTTGCACCAGATTCCAGTCTGATTCGGCATGGTTTCTATGGCTGGATACTCTTCCTAATGCTAACCCCTCTCAGAGTATAATGGGCGTTTTTATGTGCCAGTGACACAGATGCCAGTTATGTGACACCGATGTCAGCCAAATTGCCTCTGTGAGGCCCAACGCTTGAATGGTGCTTTTTGCATGCCAATTACATGACCTTAGCATCGTCTATGACTACA
Organism: Octopus sinensis; assembly: GCF_006345805.1. Lineage (NCBI taxonomy): Eukaryota > Metazoa > Mollusca > Cephalopoda > Octopoda > Octopodidae > Octopus > Octopus sinensis. The sequence goes on along the minus strand of NC_042997.1, from coordinate 193,148,131 downwards.
GTTTCACTTAATGGGTCTTCTCAAGTACAGCATATCACTGAAGGTCTCGGTCACTAGTCATTACTTCCGTGAGTCTTAATGTTTGAAGATCATACTTCACCACCTCACCCCCATGTCTCACTGGGTCTACCTCTGCCACAGATTCCCTCCACAGTTAGAGATCAGCACTTCTTTACACAGCTGTCCTCGTCTATATGCATCGCATGACCATACAAGTGCAGTTGTCTCTCTAGCACATGTGCCACCTGGTTAACTATATAGGTGACTAGCAGTATCGCCCGGCGTTGCTCGGGTTTGTAAGGGAAATAACTATATAAGCATTTTTAGAGAGTTACTTCCCTTATATAACCCGAGCAAAAATCATTAAAAATGCGGAAAAATGATGGTAAATTTTTTTTAAATTGTAGACTCATCGTAGACGCGCACTAATACCCAGAAGGACTCGATATGAATCACGACCATAAGATACCCGCTTTTGGTTAAACTGCACCGCAAAATGTGAGAGTAGTTAGGAATCTAAATCGGAGTAGACAGATACACACACACACAACTTTAGTTTTATATATAAAGATAAGACCATAACCCACACCACCACATATTTTAAGTATTTCAGCTCTGATTCATGATGGGAATCACCATATAAATGTATATATATATATATCTCACACACACACACACATGCACATATATAGAAGAAGAAGAGTTTAGGTCACTGGTAACCTAAACTAATAGGTATGCAGTGTGAGTGCTCCAGTTGATAAGCTTGTAGGACCCAAGTTCACAAGGGGGTGGGGGGCTGGAGTTGTGGTAGCCACAGTCCAGTAGGGAGAAAACCAGCAATCTGCAACCTATCTTCAAGTCAGTAGGTATAATTTAAAGAAGAGGAAAACAAAATCAAGGCAGGACAAGCTTATCAGTTCATTTAAATTAATTTAATGCTGAAGCGAAGCAAGCAAACATAAAAATAGCAGTGTCTTACAGTTGTTTCTGGGATAATGGATCAAAGTGTTGATCCATATTTACATTTACTGGGTATTCCATCATCAGAGACAAATATAAAGCATATAAGTAAGAGAATATCATCATCATCATCATCATCATCTAACGTCCGTTTTCCATGCTAGCATGGGTTGGACGGTTCAACTGGGGTCTGGGAAGCCAGAAGGCTGCACCAGACCCAGTCTGATCTGGCAGTGTTTCTACAGCTGGATGCCCTTCCTAACGCCAACCACTCTGTGAGTGTAGTGTGTGCTTTTTACGTATAGGTAGGAAAATTTTATGTGGAGATGTACAGAGAATCTGATGTAGAGAAATGCATAGCAATGTATGAAGTTCAAGGTTTGTTATTGCTCATAGTTCATAAACTTCATACATTGCCACATTGCAAAATATGTATAGTTTATCCTGTTTGTGCTATATTATTAGCATTATACTGTGTTTAAGAATAAAATTATTTCCTAATCTGTATATACATCTATATATTTGTATGTATACATACACACACATATACATGTTGAAAAGGTCAAATATAACTGAACCATGTCCTCAGAGAACAGGTTCATTCCCCTGCTGCATATTTACACTTAATTATTTATTGATTGGAATATTGTGTGTTCTCATCCTTTCCCGCCTTGAAAACAATTTTCTTTAGCGCTAATTACTTTTCTTCACCTAAAAGTTTCAATTTCAATCAATTAAAAACTTATATGCTGTAGCTTACAAGAATTCTGTTCTAACTTGGATGGATCATTATGCATACGATGTTTAATGAAAGAGTCTGCATTTTGCCAAATGCAGACGATGAAGCAGAAGGTATATTTTCCACTACTTAGATCAAAGCTTAGAGTATCCTAAAACAAAACAAAAAAGCAAAGAATATTTGGCATAATAATCCTCATATGATAAAACAAAATGCATTTTACATATAAAACTCTTACAAACCAAATACAAAAGTTTTTAGAAATTATAAATTATGAATAAATTATGTGCAGTGAACAGCATATTTATTCCTAATGCATTCTGGAAGATTCATCAGCAAGTGCTAATGAATCAACTTCTAATGAATCAGAGTTTTGTCATAACAGAGAAATTGTTCTCCTCTAACAAACAACAGCTGTAATTAACATATTCATGTTCGAATCTGTTGGAATGTATTAAGAATTATATATGCTAGTAATGGAAATTATAATGTCTTGTACAATATGACTCTTATCTCAAGAAAGAAAATTGAGAATTGTATAATTTCTCAAAGGCACTGGTGTGGTTGTGTGGTAAGAAGTTAGCTTCTTAACCACATGGTTCCAGGTTCAGTTCCACTGCTTGGCACCTTGGTGAAGTGTTTTCCAGTATAGCTTCAGGTTGACCAAAGCCTTGTGAGTGGATTTGGTAGACGGAAACTGAAAGAAGCCTATTGTATATATATGTGTGTGTGTGTGTGTTTGTGTCTGTGTTTTTCCTCCACCACTGCTTCACAACTGGTGTTGGTTTGTTCACATCTCTGTAACTTAACAGTTCAGCAAAAGGCAGTGCTCCAGCATGGCCACAATCTAATGACTGAAACAAAAGATAAATAAATAAATCTTTATCTTTTATCCTTTGCTCGTTTTAGTCATTGGACTGCTGCCATGCTGGAGCACCACCTTAAAAGGTTTAATCAAAAACAAATCAACCCCAGTACTTTTTTTAAAGTTTGGTACTTATACTATCAGCCTCTTTTAGTCAAACCAATAAGTTACAGGGACATAAACAAACTAACACCAATCATCAAATAGTTATTGGGGACAAACACACTCATTCATTTTGAGATGAAACTCAGTTTTTTACCAATTGCAGAGTTATCTAAAACATACATATTAAATGACTTCATTGTGTGTGTGTGTGTGTGTACATACATACACACACAATGAAGTCAAACTAAGTATCGATATTTTGAATGCATTTAATATGCACATTTCAGATAATCGTACGATTGGTAAAAAATAAGTTTCATCTCTTACACAACATCTTTCTCAGTTATAACAAAATATGAATAACATATTTCATCTACCAAATTCACTCACAAGGCATTTGTCATCCTGGGGTTGTAGCAGCAGACACATGTCCAGGGTATTGCACAATGGGACCAACATGATTAGAAAACTAACTTCTTGACCATAAAATTATTAACCATCTTACTAACAATAACTCTGAGCACCTTTTCAAACTCCACCTGTCTAACACCCATGGACATGTTTACAAAGTCAGAACATTTTTTCATGCTAAGAGTTGCTGAAGCATGGAACAAACTGCCGGCATCAGTTGTTAGTTGTCGGAGCACTGCATCCTTCAAAACTTCCATGCTTCCTGAGATTCGCCAACACTACACCTGATTTTCTCCCCTCCATACACACGCAAGCATGTGTCTGACTCATACACTGTTCACTTTCCAGACATTTGTACATTACTGCATATGCTTTATATGCACTTTTGACAAGTTGTGGTGCACCTGAGCACTGTATACAATAATTTCATTATTATTATTATTATTATTATTAAGTGAGAGAGCAGTGCATGCCATCAAAGTGACACTGGGGTAAAATATACGAAGCCTAGTATAACCATTATTACTACCTGTCTGATAAGGGTACACTAGGCACATGCATCACAACCATGTGTGCGTGACATGGTGATCTCATATCAAGATAAGCAGCACATGACCTTGCAGGTGGGGCCCAGTTAGAATTTTCTTCTGGTGGAGTAACCCATCCCGCTCAAAAGGTCCCTGAATAAGGGTTGTTTAAGGATGTTGAATGAAACACCCATGTTTCCAGAGGTGAATTATTCAAACCCCAAAGAATCCCTCTCAACACATGGCTCTGATGCTCCCCCACTACTTCTGCTCGTGATCAGAGATGCACATATCATCAGCCACTAAGGGACATGCTCAACTAGTGGTTAAGGTCAAACAACTGACAAGCAAATCTGCGGTATTGAGCAGAATATTTGCTGTAGCCCATCTTTTATACCAAGACAAAACAATGTACATGATAACACTTCCAATCAGTTAAGATCAGAAGCCATGAGAGCCACTACCTGGTACTGCATCAGGGCATTTATTATTATTATTATTATTATTATTATTATTACAACCATTTAAATTTTTAAATTTTTTTGCCTATCAAGAATATTCTGTTATTTAACATATTTTTTAATTTCAGACATTTATAAAGAAACTTTATTTTTATTTTTCCTTTCTGTTTTTTATCAATTTTAGAGGAAATAAACTACATGTCCATTCCTATTTTAAATTTGCTTTTGGAGGGCATCTCATGCTGCAGGCAATCAGTGCTGCTATTTCTACTGTACCCAAAGAATATTATGTAAACAGTATGCACAACTATTTTCTTTCTCCTGGTATGTTATCAATTTATTTTCTATTCACTTTTCTTGTCATTACTTTGCATATTAACCTTTTTTTTTTTAGTAAAGCTCATGACAACACCTCTCCGTGTTCATCCAATCAACCTGCTAGAAATAGCAACCAAATCCCCTTTCAATTATATACTGTCAACTTTAAAAACAATGGTCATTTTAGTAAATGTATTTAACTCTTTAGCATTCAGATTACTCTATCAAATGTAATGCTTATTTATTCAAATTGTTTTGAATTAATTATGTATTAATTATGTTACCTTATAACCTTGAGAATTCAATGGTGTGATTTTTTTGTTTTTAGAATGACATTGTTGGGTAGGTGTGAGAGGCTGCATCTGGCCAGTTTCGACAAAAAACAAGTAGAATATTTGGGTCAGATATGGCTAGTTTTAATGCAAAGGGTTTAGTCATCATCATCGTTATCATCACCATCACTGCCAATGCCACCACTATCATCATCATCATCATCATCATCACCATCATCATCAACATCATTATCATTTAATGTCTGTTTTCTATGCTGGTATGGTTTGGTTGGTTCAACAGGAACTGGCAAGCCAGAGGACTTCACTGAGCTTCGGTGTGTTAGACACAGGACAAAAAAGGGTGAATGTCCACAGTGCTAAACATCATCTAATCTTTGAATTAAAAACTTAATGACTGCTTGTTAATTAGAAGTTAATTAATGAACAAATTTTCTTTGTATGTAGCCATAGCATAATAATAAAAGCCTTGTGCTTACACCTAATGAGTGGCTTCCAAGGTTCTTTTGTTTTACTGACTGAAGAGTTTTAAGAGAACTTGCTTATGATTTTTGTGAGAAAGAGCGGCATACAATAAGATATTGACTGCTAATGTTTAAACCTTCAATACTGTTTCTTAACCTATTTTGTGATATTCTGAACCCAAGTAAAAGTGACACAAAAAAAAAAAAAATGTTGGGTGTGGTTTTGATATATTTTTGTTTTGGTTACATGATCTCAGAAATTTTCAGAACTCTTGGTTAAAATAACTATTGGATTGTTGAAGAGATGAAGCGTAAAGAAAAAAAAATTAACTTAGATAAAGCATTGAAAATATTTAGTTCAATATATAAATAGTATTTATATTTATATTTATATTTATAACATTTAATATTCATGTTTAAACATTGAAGTTTAAAACAATAAAACATTTAATATTTATGTTTAAAACTTTTAATAGAAATTTAAACTTGCCAGGGAGTAAAAATTAGGACTCTGATCTCTCCCCTCCCTATATTCAGTTTAGTCATGTGACAAGGATGAACTGTAACTTAATCAGAGTGTCTGGTGACTTTAACAGACATATTTATTAGCACCATGGTGGTGTCTGTAGTGTCCGTGAATGCTATGGTTTTGGCACAAGGAATGGGGACTTTTAAGGCTATAGGGGTTCTGTGATGCAATTAATCTAACAATTTGCAATTCATACTTCAAGATATCAACCGGCCACATCATCACATACCAATCTGGTGAACACAGGAGTCAGATAGATTTCCACCTTACCAGGAAATAGGATAGGCAGAGCATTGTAAATACCAGACACTTCCCTTGTTAAAAGTGCATTTTCCAACATAGATTAGAGGCTGATGACCCCGGAGTTTGGGTTAGGCAGACTCTGAAATAGAAAACAATATGGGAAAGAAAGATATTGAAGCTAAAAGAACCTATTGTGAGCCACAAGTTTATAGAAATTCTATTTGATTTGTATGACTGTCAGGAGAAGGAGTTACGTACTTATCATCATCATTTAGCGTCCGCTTTCCATGCTGGCATGGGTTGGACGGTGCAACTGGGGTCTGGGAAGCCAGAAGGCTGCACCAGGCCCAGTCTGATCTGGCAATGTTTCTACGGCTGGATGCCCTTCCTAACGCTAACCACTCTATGAGTGTAGTGGGTGCTTTTTACGTGCCACCGGCACAGGTGCCAGACAAGGCTGGCAAACGGCCACGATCAGATGGTGCTTTTTACGTGCCACCGGCACGGTGGCCAGGCGAGGCTGGCAATGGCCTATCTATAATTTAAATTGGACATGGGCAATCGTTGTATTCTTTCTTGTCTTGAGGTTCACAGCCAAACGGCTGGGTGGATTCATGTGAAAAATGGCACACATGTGGAGACGGGTGCATAGATTGGAATGTGGTTTGTAGTTTTTACCTGCCATTACTGCTGATGATAAGAAAGAGGCACAGAAGTGTAATTATTAGAGATTGTTAAAGGAGGAGAATGTGTGTGTTAAAGAAGAGCTGCTTTATATTGACCCTACAGAGGGATGAGTAATTCAAGTTGGTGATTAAGGATGTGAGGGTAGGAATAGTCACTGAGTTGCTCAAAATATATGACAAAGTGGGATATGTAAGGATCACTCAACAGATTAACTGCTAAGGTCTGATACTGGAACTTACCATATGACATGTATTTCCAGCAAACTGCATACTGTTTGATTACAAGGAAATGTAAATTTTTGCATTTTTACAGTATTTCATAATTAAACTTTAATGTTAAGCACTCAGCATCGTCATCATCATCATCATCATCATTGTTTAACTTCCATTTTCCATGCTGGCATGGGTTGGACGGTTTGATTGAGGTCTGGAGAGCCAACGGCTGCACCAGGCTCCAATCTGATCTGGCAATGTTTCTACAGTTGAATGCTCTTCCTAATGCCAACCACTCTGAGAGTGTAGTGGGTGCTTTTTACTCATGTTATTTAAATATCCTCGAAACCATGTCAAAGATACAAAATAAAATATTTCCTCAAATTATTAAAATATATCACCAGTGGTGCATATGGTAGTTGTGTGAGAATGAACCACCGGTTGTACATGTGGTGGTCAACATTTAGTGGTTCTTAACTGAGGTCCATACGGCCCCTCAGGGGCCATATGGATCTTAGTTAAGAACCACTTCGGTCCTTGCTGCTGGTGTTTGTTTGTTTGTTTGTTGAGCGAAGCGGTCTTCATCCCATTAGTGGGAGAAGTCCAAAACGTGGTCCTTTGCTATTCGTAAGACCCGCAGAAGAGAAAGCAGGTCAACCCCCGACACCGAGAGCATCGACGGATGGACGAATGTGCATCCAGGCTCAGCGGTTACGTAGGAAGTCGAGGATAAGAAACAGGAAGAAAGAGTGAGAGAAAGTTGGAGCGAAAGAGTACAACAGGGGTCGCCACCACCCCCTGCCGGAGCCTTGTGGAGCTTTAGGTGTTTTTGCTCAATAAACACACACAACACCCGGTCTGGGAATTGAAACCGCGATCCTCCGACCATGAGTCCGCTGCCCTAACCACTGGGCCATTGTGCCTCCACTGCTGCTGGTGTTGCTTTCTTCCTATTTTGCCTTCCTTGGCCTCAACCTCAACTGGGGTATCATCACTCCTGAACGAGAAACCTCTCTCTAGACTCCTTCCACTGCTGTCTGTCTCTGGCCAGTAGTCGCCATGAAGGCTCCAGGTAGCAGGTAAGATCACCTCACCATCTTGTCTTTGGAAACTCAAGAGAGCCAACAGCATCTAGTAGTATATGTGTGATTTTTTGGGTCTCTTCAGTTTTGTTCACAGATTTTTTAATTAATTTTTTTAACTAAACAGTTTGAAACTTCTTATATTGGTGTAACTTCTTCACACTGAACATGGTTTACTTTCAACATTTTTGACATTTTGTATTTTAGAAGTTATTTCATGTTAAAGTTGTCGTATTTGGGTGATTTTAACCAATCAACGACGTGTATTCAGCTGAGGAAAGCTACTGCTGTTTGCAATAGTAATCGAAGAGCAATGAGTTTAGGGTCATCTCTACTAAATGTATTTTCCACCTACGTGTGGATTAGCTAAAGAACACACCGAATAATCCACACTTGATTGAAAACTACATTTAGTAGAGATGACCCGGAAATTGTTGATTGGTTAAAATTACCCAAATACGACATCTTTAACATGCAATAACTTCTAAGATACGAAATTTTGTCATGATATTTCAACCAGGAAATTTAGCCATTTAATCCTTTAGTTTTTAAACCGGCCATATCTACCTGTTTTATGGTCAAATTGACCAGACGTGGCTTCTCACACCTACCTCACAATGTCACTGTAAAAAGAAGCAATCATATTATTAAAATCTTTAAGCTACAAGATGATGCATGATTAATTCAATACAATAATCTGAATGCTAAAGGGTTAAAGACTGTGTTGTGAAACACAGTATACTTCAAAGCCAGGTAAAATGAATCACTCTGAAAATAAACGAAAATGATATTGATATTTCACCATTGTTTATTTCAGCTCATTGGTGCAATATACTCAATTCACCTTCAAAACAAATTCAGATCACTGACCCAAAGTATTTACAAATAGTGTAAAAATCTGTTTAATGATATGCAACAGTGCCACAGAAGTAAAACAAAATTTTAATTTTGAGCTAGTGTCTGTATTGTTTACATTAAAAGGCAGCTTCTAACTCAAAATTAAAATTTTGGGCATTATTGATTTTTCAAAGTATTTTACAAAGTGTTTAACCCTTTCATTACCGTAGTTATTTTGAGATGCTCTGTGTTTCTTTCAATTAATATAAATATAACAAAGAATTTAGTAAAATAACTTAGTTATCATTAAGCTAGTGTTACGAACATAAATTGTGACTAAGATT